>NC_136611.1:3341482-3494065 GCF_933228915.1 Telmatherina bonti | reverse complement strand
ACACCACACACACCACACACACCACACACACCATACACACCACACACACCACACACACCATACACACCACACACACCATACACACCATACACACCATACACACCACACACACCATACACACCATACACACCATACACACCACACACACCATACACACCACACACACCATACACACCACACACACCACACACACCACACACACCATACACACCATACACACCACACACACCATACACACCACACACACCATACACACCATACACACCATACACACCATACACACCACACACACCATACACACCACACACACCATACACACCACACACACCACACACACCACACACACCATACACACCATACACACCACACACACCATACACACCACACACACCATACACACCACACACACCACACACACCATACACACCACACACACCACACACACCATACACACCATACACACCACACACACCATACACACCATACACACCATACACACCACACACACCATACACACCATACACACCATACACACCATACACACCACACACACCATACACACCATACACACCATACACACCATACACACCACACACACCACACACACCACACACACCACACACACCACACACACCACACACACCATACACACCATACACACCATACACACCACACACACCACACACACCATACACACCATACACACCACACACACCATACACACCACACACACCACACACACCATACACACCACACACACCATACACACCACACACACCACACACACCATACACACCATACACACCATACACACCACACACACCATACACACCACACACACCACACACACCATACACACCATACACACCACACACACCATACACACCACACACACCATACACACCACACACACCACACACACCACACACACCACACACACCATACACACCATACACACCACACACACACCATACACACCATACACACCATACACACCATACACACCACACACACCATACACACCACACACACCATACACACCACACACACCATACACACCATACACACCATACACACCATACACACCATACACACCACACACACCATACACACCATACACACCATACACACCATACACACCACACACACCATACACACCACACACACCACACACACCACACACACCACACACACCATACACACCATACACACCACACACACCATACACACCATACACACCATACACACCACACACACCATACACACCACACACACCATACACACCACACACACCACACACACCATACACACCATACACACCACACACACCATACACACCATACACACCATACACACCACACACACCACACACACCATACACACCACACACACCACACACACCATACACACCACACACACCACACACACCATACACACCACACACACCACACACACCATACACACCACACACAACCACACACACCACACACACCATACACACCACACACACCACACACACCATACACACCACACACACCATACACACCACACACACCACACACACCATACACACCACACACCCACACACACCACACACACCATACACACCATACACACCATACACACCATACACACCATACACACCACACACACCATACACACCATACACACCATACACACCACACACACCATACACACCATACACACCATACACACCACACACACCATACACACCATACACACCATACACACCATACACACCACACACACCATACACACCATACCACCATACACACCACACACACCATACACACCACACACACCACACACACCACACACACCATACACACCATACACACCACACACACCATACACACTACACACACCACACACACCACACACACCACACACACCTACACACACCACACACACCATACACACCATACACACCACACACACCACACACACCACACACACCACACACACCACACACACCATACACACCATACACACCACACACACCATACACACCATACACACCATACACACCACACACACCACACACACTACACACACCACACACACCATACACACTACACACACCACACACACCATACACACCATACACACCACACACACCATACACACCACACACACCACACACACTACACACACCACACACACCACACACACCATACACACCACACACACCACACACACCATACACACCATACACACCATACACACCATACACACCACACACACCATACACACCATACACACCACACACACCACACACACCATACACACCATACACACCATACACACCATACACACCATACACACCACACACACCATACACACCATACACACCATACACACCATACACACCATACACACCACACACACCATACACACCATACACACCACACACACCATACACACCATACACACCATACACACCACACACACCACACACACTACACACACCACACACACCACACACACCATACACACCACACACACCACACACACCATACACACCATACACACCATACACACCATACACACCATACACACCACACACACCATACACACCATACACACCACACACACCATACACACCACACACACCACACACACCACACACACACACACCACACACACCATACACACCACACACACCATACACACCATACACACCACACACACCATACACACCATACACACCATACACACCATACACACCACACACACCATACACACCATACACACCATACACACCATACACACCACACACACCATACACACCATACACACCACACACACCATACACACCACACACACCACACACACCACACACAACCACACACACCATACACACCACACACACCATACACACCATACACACCACACACACCATACACACCATACACACCACACACACCACACACACCATACACACCACACACACCATACACACCATACACACCACACACACTACACACACCACACACACCACACACACCATACACACCACACACACCATACACACCACACACACCATACACACCATACACACCATACACACCATACACACCACACACACCACACACACCATACACACCATACACACCACACACACTACACACACCACACACACCATACACACCATACACACCATACACACCATACACACCACACACACCACACACACCATACACACCACACACACCATACACACCATACACACCACACACACCATACACACCATACACACCATACACACCACACACACCACACACACTACACACACCACACACACCACACACACCATACACACCATACACACCATACACACCATACACACCATACACACCACACACACCATACACACCATACACACCACACACACCATACACACCATACACACCATACACACCACACACACCACACACACTACACACACCACACACACCACACACACCATACACACCACACACACCACACACACCATACACACCATACACACCATACACACCATACACACCATACACACCATACACACCACACACACCATACACACCACACACACCACACACACCATACACACCACACACACACCACACACACCATACACACCATACACACCATACACACCATACACACCACACACACCATACACACCATACACACCACACACACCATACACACCATACACACCATACACACCATACACACCATACACACCATACACACCACACACACCATACACACCATACACACCATACACACCACACACACCATACACACCATACACACCACACACACCATACACACCACACACACCACACACACCACACACACCATACACACCACACACACCATACACACCACACACACCACACACACCACACACACCACACACACCACACACACCACACACACCACACACACTACACACACCACACACACCATACACACCACACACACCACACACACCACACACACCACACACACCATACACACCATACACACCATACACACCACACACACCACACACACCATACACACCATACACACCATACACACCACACACACCATACACACCATACACACCATACACACCACACACACCACACACACCATACACACCATACACACCATACACACCACACACACCATACACACCATACACACCACACACACCACACACACCATACACACCACACACACCACACACACCATACACACCACACACACCACACACACCACACACACCACACACACTACACACACCACACACACCATACACACCACACACACCACACACACCACACACACCACACACACCACACACACCACACACACCATACACACCACACACACCACACACACCACACACACCACACACACTACACACACCACACACACCATACACACCACACACACCACACACACCACACACACCATACACACTACACACACCATACACACCATACACACCACACACACCACACACACCACACACACCACACACCACACACACCATACACACTACACACACCACACACACCATACACACTACACACACCATACACACCATACACACCACACACACCACACACACCACACACACCACACACCAAACACACTACACACACCATACACACCACACACACCATACACACCACACACACCACACACACCATACACACCACACACACCACACACACCACACACACCACACACACTACACACACCACACACACCATACACACCACACACACCACACACACCACACACACCACACACACCACACACACCATACACACCATACACACCACACACACCACACACACCACACACACCATACACACCATACACACCACACACACCACACACACCATACACACCACACACACCACACACACCATACACACCATACACACCATACACACCATACACACCATACACACCACACACACCCGATGTGTTTCCGAACCACTCAGCACATCTTCCACTGAGACAAAATGTCCGACGCTGATTCCCAGCGAGGGTCAAACCACCGGCTGCTGGCTGACGACGGCGGAGTGTGACATGTGCAAAACTTCTACTGACAGCTGAGTGTTTACCAGGAAGCAGCATCAGTTTCACCTCGTCTGACCCCGACATGTTCAGATAGACATCAGTACTGAACAAAGTTGCAGCAGGGAAACGAGCCTTGAAGCGCTCAAACCGTAGCGGCACGTCTACAAGCAAGCAGAGTTTACTGGCAGGTACCGCCACGGAAACCCCCTGCAGAGTGTGTCGGACTCAGCTGCAGAGCGAGAGAAAGTCACCAGAGAAAGTCGCGTGTCTTTAGTTACAACAAACAACATATTAATGTTATAATGTTGTTTTTGGAGGGAAAACCACCAGTTCCAGTTGTATTTCCCGTCCCAGTTTGAGTTTAGCATTGATTAGCTCATTGGACGTGTTTGGTCCTGGTAGCTCCTCAGTGGATTTCAGATGACGTTTATAATAAACTAAAATTAATCCATCATGTAAAACCAGTATCATCAGGAAACTGATGCTAAAGGCTAGCTTCTATGCTAGCTACTGTACTGGTTCATACTGGGAATGTGGCACAGTGGGAAGCTGTTTGAGGGGGGACCGTTTTTACTTCTGCAACCCTAAACCTGCAGGGAACGGTTTCAGTGTGGACCAGTTTGTTCTGGCAGTTTGGTCTGGGGGGTCTGGATTTGGGAACCATGAGGAGGTTTTGTGTCTTAATGAGGTTTCAGGGATGATCCTGTTTGTCTTGTAGGACTGTTCCTCTTCTGTGGCCCAGAACTGTCAATCATTTTACATGGTACTCCATCGGTGTCGCGATTTCACAGAAATATGTGCAGAAATAAAATAAAAATAAATAAATAAAAGGTGTGAAAAGGCTGAAAGTGAGCATTTCAAGAGGAAATCTAATGAATAGTTCTGGATAAATGGATGGAATCGTGTTCATTGTTCAGCTGAATTTCGGTGTAAAATGATTTTTCATTTAACCCGGTTGGACCGAAGCTTTAAAAGAAGAGAAAGAAAACAAGTGGCTGAGCAAACGGCAGCTTGTGGAGGCTGGACTGAGAGTCCATTAGCCATCAGAGTATCGATGCCAACGGAGTGAAAAGGCTTCGCGGCGTGACTGTACGCCCACATGCTAAGCTCTACAGGCTCCCCAGCTTTTCTCTGCATCCATTCACCAAATCCTCCACTGCTGCAGGAGACTGAAATAAATCACATCTACTCCCACAGTCTGCCATTACCTGAAAGATTCAGCTCAGATATCCCTCCTTCCTCCTCCCTTCATATTTTATTCAGCTGCAGTCTTCCTAAAACACTCTGGTTCTTTCACCCTGCTGCTCTTCAATTCAACTTTATTTACACAGCAACAAATCATCTGAAGGTTGTACGGATACACTCCGATTCATTATAGTCGGACTCATCATGGTCCGATTCAGTATGGTCCGGATCATCGTGGTCTAATTCATTATGATCCAATTTATCATGATCCCGTTCCTCATGGACTGAGTCATTGTGGTCCAACTCATCATGGTCCGATTTAACATGATCCGATTCACCAGTCCGATTCCTCACGATGTGATTCATCACAGTCTGATTTCACGTGGTCCGATTCATTCTGGTCCAATTGTTCATGATTCAATTCATCAGTTTGATTCCTCATGGAACGATTCCTCATAGTCCAATTCCTCATGGATGATTTCCTTATGGTCATCTGATCGCTCGTGTTCCGATTCTTCATGATCCGATTGATTGGGGTCCGATACCTCATGGTCTGATTCATCATAGTCCAATTTCTTATGGTCCAATTCTTCATGATCCAATCCATCATAACCCGATTCATCATGGTCTGACTCATCGTGGTCCGATTCCTCACAATCTGATTCCTCGGGGTCTGATTTCTAACTGCTTCATATAAATTGGTTTATATAAACCAGATCATGGATTAATGATTTATCTGAAGAAACCAGAACCAGGAAGTAAAACCTGCATGATGTGAGTTATCAGAGAACACGTTGAGAGTCACGTTGAAAGGACGAAGGCTCAGATTGGTCTCGTGTCGGTGGGGTTTCAGGTGGGTCATCATGGGGACAAGGTGGAACCTGCAGGTGAACGATACAGGTGAGAGATGCAAACGCTGGTTTCACACATGGCAACCATCTTTGTTTTTTTTCCAGCCACTCTGCCACCTCAGTATCTCAGTCAGCACACGCATGTGCACACGCACACGCCTCCTCTTTCAGCCGCCTGACAATACAGACAGGGATGATTTTTGTCTGGGAACAAAAAAGAAAGAAAAAAAACATCAGTGTGGCTGAGCGGTTTAATAGGAGGGAGGAGGAAGAGGAGCAGCAGGAGATGAAGAGGAGAGGACAAAGAAGAGACAAGAAAAAGGAAATGGAGATGAAAATATGTAAAAAAGAGAAGAAGAGAAGGTGGAGGATGAAAGGAAGAAGAGAAGGATCGAAGAGCAGGAGGATTCAGAGGGAGGATGAGGAAGATGGAACGAAGGCAGAGTTAACGCCCCCCCCGGTCCGTTCGGGTCAATCCGCCCGGCGAGCGAGTCAGAACAACTGTGGGATTCTTTCTGCTCTGAAACGTGGAGCTTTAATTGTCCTCGTCCTCCAGCAGCCGAAGACAGAGACGTTCATCAGGACACAGTTCGTTACTTCGCCGGAAAAACACATCCGTCAGATATCAGCGTCTTTCAAATTAAAAGTGCATCCGATCAATGGATCGATTTGATTGGCTCATTGACCACATGATCATCCATCCACATGGATCTGATTAGTTATGCTGTTAACTAGCTGCTTAAATCAGCTTCACCATGGAAACGTGACGTGTGTCGATAAAGGCCTTTAAAAACCGCTCCTCCTCCTCTTCTTCTTCTTTCCTTCAACTGAATGTGCTCAGTGTTTGAGTGATGTGAGGCATTTTGTCCATAGACTGTATATAAAAGATGGGCGGAGCCTCCGTGACGTCACCCGTAGGTTTCTGAAGAGCTGAATTGAAGCTCGGTGGGCGGTTCCTACCATCACCATCTTGGCAGGGGCATGCGTGTCGTCTCGCCCGGAAAATACAAATATGGGCGAAGAGGCGGAGCTGAGAGGGGGGCTGTGAGCGTCATGGTGGATGATTGACATCGAGCGAACTCCGAGCTTTCTGTAGCTAACAGCTAACCGAGGTAACCTGGAGCTAACAGGAGCTAACCAGCTAACGGAGGTAAGCGGGCTAAAGCTAAGTCACGTTGTTAACCGGCTAAAAACCGCGGTTGTTCTACGTTCTTCTGACTTGAAGTGGGAGATCGGGTATCTGTCAATCAAAAGGACACGCCCCTAAATACGCAAAATTTCGAGATTAAATTACTTTTAAATGGGCGAGTTAGAAAAAAATTCACTCCCCCCACAGTTGTCATGAAGGTAAACCTGACCTATTAAACCTAAAATTGATTTTTCAACCAGGCTGTCAACATGTTTATTTCTGCTTTAAACATGTTTATTACTGCATACGAGATCTGGTTCTTTCGGTCACGACCCACAGCTCATGACCATAGGTGATGGTAGGAACGTAGATCGACTGGTAAATCGAGATCTTCACCTTCTGGCTCAGCTCCTTCTTCACCACAAAGAAGTGGTGTTTCCTCCGCAGGGTGGCCGGGCTCTCCCTTAGAGATAGGGTGAGGAGCTCGGTCATCCGGGAGGAGATCAGAGTAGAGCCGCTGCTCCTCCGCATCGAGAGGAACCAGTTGAGGTGGCTCGGGCATCTGGTCAGGATGCCTCCTGGACCTCCCTGGTGAGGTGTTCCAGGAACGTCCCTCTGGGAGGAGACCCCGGGGAAGACCCAGGACACGCTGGAGGGATTATATCTCTCGGCTGGCCTGGGAACGCCTGGGGATCCCCTCTGCTTAGGCTGCTGCCCCCGCGACCCGACCCCGGATAAGCGGCAGAAGATGGATGGATGGATATGTTTATTTCTGCTATAAACATGTTTATTTCTGCTGTTCTGTCCCGTCGATCCCACGTCGGGATCAAACAGACAAGTTGAGGGTCGAGTTCGACTCAAACTGCCGACTTCAGCCTTCAGGCTCAGGATGTCTGATCCAAAGCCGATCCGTCTTCCCTCGCCACATCCCGGCTGCTCATGAAGCGAAGTCCAGAAGCCGACATACTCTGTCTTTTCTGGGATTTTTACATGAAGAATCGCTGTGAGAGATGATGATTGTTTGCTTTTAGCCCACCAGGGAGCCGGTCGATGCTCATTTTCCCGCTCGGCTGCAGCCTGTGTGTGAATTGTGATGAAGCACTGTAACGTCTGAGGAAGCCGTTAATGGCAGAGCGGGAATCACCAGGGATCTTCTTTCTTCTTTTAAACCTAATGCGCTCGGTGGGAGAAGTCCTGGTGGTCTCTGTCAGCAGCTGTGTGGGAGTAAACAAACGCTTCCAGGAGCTCCAAAGTCAGATTTCTTTTGTCTGTTTGCTGTTTTGTTTCATAAATTCGGCTTTATCAGACGGTCTGCATAACAAGCTGCCAACAGACAGAAAAACACGAAGCTCTGCAGGAAACCGAGCAGCAAAAGTCCTTTTGTTCAGTGGTTTAACAGGAACGTCTCTCTAACGCGACAGTTTCATTCAGGCAGTCGACAAGACGACTAGACACAACCAGCGATAACTTTTCTAACCTCGGCGCAGGATTCACAAACCGTTAACATCCGACTGGACCGGCAGCATCATCCTCAGATCCATGTGGGGAAGTCGTGTCTCCTGTTCCCTGAACCTCTTGGTCCACTCCGACCCATGACTCCTGGTGTCGTGTTGGAAAATGGCCGTGTCAACAGAACCGTGGAATTAACTCGTCGTTCAGGAGATTCACCGCCAGCTGACCTCGGCCTCCGTTCCACCAATGAGGTCGAGTCAGGACAAAAAAACTGGAACAGTACCCTAATATCCAACCTGACCAATCTAACGTTTATATCCTGTTGGGAAACCGATCCAACCCAAAAGGTGGAGCGTGACTCTGCAGTCCTGTGATTGGTCGAGTGAAAGAGGGAACCGCTCCTGGTTTAGAGCAACAAATCTTCTTTTTGACATGGCGCCACAAAGCACTGTGGACGTCCAAGGAGGTCCGCACTCTGGATCAGCAAGGTTGAAGAGGTCCAGAGGCGTGGCACCGCAGTGGCGTCGCATAGCTGAGGCATCGATACGCCGCCTCTCGGGTTACGTTTGGCTGTAGCTAACCGTCCTGGAAATGAGGCTATAATGTTCCTAAACCTTGAACTGAACTTGGACCCGGACCTAAACCTAGACCAGAACCTGAACCAAGACATAAACCTGGACCTGAACCTAAACATAATCCTAGACATAAACCTAGACCTGAACCTCAACCGGAACCTGGACCTGAACCTGGACCAGAACTTGAACCTGGACCTGAACCGTGACCTGAACCTGGAACGGACCGCTCGCCGCATTGCCTTCGGACCGCTCGTTCCATCGCCTTCGAACCGCTCGTCCCATCGCCTTCGAACCGCTCGTCCCATCGCCTTCGAACCGCTCGTCCCATCGCCTTCGAACCTCTCGTCCCATCGCCTTCGAACCGCTCGTTCCATCGCCTTCGAACCTCTCGTCCCATCGCCTTCGAACCTCTCGTTCCATCGCCTTCGAACCGCTCGTTCCATCGCCTTCGAACCGCTCGTCCCATCGCCTTCGAACCGCTCGTCCCATCGCCTTCGAACCGCTCGTTCCATCGCCTTCGAACCGCTCGTTCCATCACCTACGAACCGCTCGTTCCATCACCTACGAACCGCTCGTTCCATCACCTACGAACAGCTCGTCCCTTCGCATTTGGAACGCTCGTCCCATCGCATTTGGAACGCTCGTCCCATCGCATTCGGAACATGCGTCCCATCGCATTCGGAACGCTCGTCCCATCGCATTTGGAACGCTCGTCCCATCGCATTCGGAACATGCGTCCCATCGCATTCGGAACGCTCGTCCCATCGCAAGGGCGTAACTTTAGGTTTACCATTGGGGGGGTTTGCACTCTTTGCTTGCTTTTTCACTTGTTTAATTATTCACATTTGCATAAAGAGTCCAGGTAATTTGGTGGGTCTGTATAAAACATGTATTGTGGTACTTTTACTGTGACTTACTTGACATTATTGCAGCTGTGAACTTGACCATTTATGCCACAATGACAAAGTAATGACTGGTACATCCTACTGTATTTAGGCACAAGCTAGCAAGGCCATGGCAGCTTCTAGTCAGCTGATTTTGTGCTTGTGTCAACTATAAATGAAAAAAAAAAAATCAAAAACTTTCAAGTTAAACCAGTTGCATACTGACACCAATATACTATATCCAGCAAATGTCTCAACAACACTTCCCCATGTAGACAGGATGGAGAGTGGAGATGATGGAGACCTCCCTGGTAGCCATCCATTTTATGAAGAGAAGGTCACCCTCCCTGATCCACCTGATGGAGCCTCTCTTAGATTTTTTGTCCTTGGCGTTCTCCTGAGTTGTTGGCACTCCAGCTCTGCCCTGGCTGTAGGTTCCACACCCCCAAACCCCTGCCGGCTGAGATAACGGAACAGGAGACGGCTTGTCACAGTAAACCATGTTGCCACTCCCCAGGTTCTCCTTATTCACCAGCTCTGTCACCACACCAAAAGAAGGCTCATTACCTGAAGCATCCTGATTTTTTTCTGGGTACAGCTTGAACCCAGCTGTGTACCCATTTACATCAGCTAACACAAAAACTTTAATTCCCCATTTTGTTGGTTTGTCTTTAATATATTGCTTTAGTTTGAGCCTTGCTTTTGTGGCTTTCATCAACCAAGATGTGCTGCTTTGGATGGTAACTCTTGCATTGGTTTCTGATCATTTCCATGAGAGGCCTGACCGTTTGCAGGGTGTCATATTCCTCTGTACCCTTCTTCAGTTTGTCTATGGCGTCCTTTTCTGGATCACTTATGTGCAAGTTAGAGGTGATTGCTTGAAACCTGTCTTGAGATGACTGAAGCAGGAAAAGCCACATGAAAAATATTTTTTAATCTCCAATAGTTAGACATTTTTGGGAGGTTGCAGACAGAGATAAACAGCATCATGCCCAGGTATTTTGAGAGCTCCCGTGGGGTTAGGTCAGCCCAAAAGAAATTTCTTCCCTCTCTCCAAATTCTTCTTTTGTTTGAGTTTGCACACAACAGCCTGAGCACCTCACAGTCAAAAAAGAAGGAAAAAATATCATCTGGTGCATGTGTGCCAGTGGTCAGAAGGGGTTGGACACCAGTGGTATGTTTAGGGCTAAATCTGGGTGGGTGAGGGTTGGCAGTGTCATGGTCTGCCTCAGTTTTCCAGGCCTGATGATGATGTGGTGACCTGCTACGATGGGCATCACCAGCAGCATCATCACCTCTGCTCCTTTGACCTTGGCCACGAGTCTGACTTTGTCCCTGCCTTTTGTCATCATTACTGAATGAACGTTCATCAGAGTAATATCTAAAAAATATGAACATACCGTGACATTAGAAAAGACTTAGAAAAAAAAGAAAAAGAAAAATCTTCTACAGAAAAATGAAAGCCTTCATGAATAAGACATTTTAGACAAAGCCAATAAAAACATGGACTAGACAATGAAGACACATCGCTGTAATGAACCTGGGAATATTCAGTGCATACAAACTGTATTATGTGGTTGAGATGCTGCACCTGACTCCTCCTGTCCATCCTCCAGAAATCTCACCGAGACTTTCCTCTCTCTTTCAGATCTCCTCAGATTATCTCCATTATTTACCAAATTATTTACAAAATGTCACTGTGATTACTAAGGGTTAGGTCTGTATAAAAACAGGAACTATGGCAAAAAGATGAAAGTTAGCAAGAAACATGGAATGATGAAGAAAGAAGATGAATTAGAACAAAAACACAGAAAAAACACCCTAAAAACTATCAAAATCTATACTAATAAAATTATTTATGATTACAAAATATTATTTACATGAGGTATTTGGACAAAAACACAGCAGAGAACCCGCCAATATCCGCTAAATTACCGCTACGATGCTACAGATGTTTGCTCAGTCTCCGCTGCTGCTTCCTGGGGCTGCTCACTTTACCCCGCCCTCTCGTGCGTACCCCTGTGAAAACCATAACATGTCACATATCAACAGAAAGCTACGTTTCTCAGCTTTCAGAATCTGTTGGAACTACATTGATAGTGTAAATGGTTGCGGAGTTACGCTAGTTCGAATAGCGGGTGTCATTTTCTATTGGCGCCGATAGAATCGTTATGTTATTTTTGGGGGGGGGGGTTGTATTGGTTGGATATGATGCAACCCCCCTATCCCCTGTGCAAATTACGCCATTGGTCCCATCAGCTTTGGACCGCTCGTCCCATCGCCTTCGGACCGCTCGTCCCATCGTCTTCGGACCGCTCGTCCCATCGTCTTCGGACCGCTCGTCCCATCGCCTTCGGACCGCTCGTCCCATCGTCTTCGGACCGCTCGTCCCATCGCTTTCGGACCGCTCGTCCCATCGTCTTCGGACCGCTCGTCCCATCGTCTTCGGACCACTCGTCCCATCGCCTTCGGAACGCTCGTCCCATCGCTTTCGGACCGCTCGTCCCATCGCCTTCGGACCGCTCGTCCCATCGTCTTCGGACCACTCGTCCCATCGCCTTCGGAACGCTCGTCCCATCGCTTTCGGACCGCTCGTCCCATCGCCTTCGGACCGCTCGTCCCATCGTCTTCGGACCACTCGTCCCATCGCCTTCGGAATGCTCGTCCCATCGCTTTCGGACCGCTCGTCCCATCGCCTTCGGACCGCTCGTCCCATCGCCTTCGGACCGCTCGTCCCATCGCCTTCGGACCGCTCGTCCCATCGCTTTCGGACCGCTCGTCCCATCGCTTTCGGACCGCTCGTCCCATCGCCTTCGGACCGCTCGTCCCATCGCCTTCGGACCGCTCGTCCCATCGTCTTCGGACCGCTCGTCCCATCGCCTTCGGACCGCTCGTCCCATCGTCTTCGGACCGCTCGTCCCATCGCCTTCGGAATGCTCGTCCCATCGCTTTCGGACCGCTCGTCCCATCGTCTTCGGACCGCTCGTCCCATCGTCTTCGGACCGCTCGTCCCATCGCCTTCGGACCACTCGTCCCATCGCCTTCGGAACGCTCGTCCCATCGCTTTCGGACCGCTCGTCCCATCGCCTTCGGACCGCTCGTCCCATCGTCTTCGGACCACTCGTCCCATCGCCTTCGGAACGCTCGTCCCATCGCTTTCGGACCGCTCGTCCCATCGCCTTCGGACCGCTCGTCCCATCGTCTTCGGACCGCTCGTCCCATCGTCTTCGGACCACTCGTCCCATCGCCTTCGGAATGCTCGTCCCATCGCTTTCGGACCGCTCGTCCCATCGCCTTCGGACCGCTCGTCCCATCGTCTTCGGACCGCTCGTCCCATCGCCTTCGGAATGCTCGTCCCATCGCTTTCGGACCGCTCGTCCCATCGTCTTCGGACCGCTCGTCCCATCGTCTTCGGACCGCTCGTCCCATCGCCTTCGGACCACTCGTCCCATCGCCTTCGGAACGCTCGTCCCATCGCTTTCGGACCGCTCGTCCCATCGTCTTCGGACCGCTCGTCCCATCGTCTTCGGACCACTCGTCCCATCGCCTTCGGAACGCTCGTCCCATCGCTTTCGGACCGCTCGTCCCATCGCCTTCGGACCGCTCGTCCCATCGTCTTCGGACCGCTCGTCCCATCGTCTTCGGACCACTCGTCCCATCGCCTTCGGAATGCTCGTCCCATCGCTTTCGGACCGCTCGTCCCATCGCCTTCGGACCGCTCGTCCCATCGTCTTCGGACCGCTCGTCCCATCGCCTTCGGACCGCTCGTCCCATCGTCTTCGGACCGCTCGTCCCATCGCCTTCGGACCGCTCGTCCCATCGCTTTCGGACCGCTCGTCCCATCGTCTTCGGACCGCTCGTCCCATCGTCTTCGGACCGCTCGTCCCATCGCTTTCGGACCGCTCGTCCCATCGTCTTCGGACCGCTCGTCCCATCGCCTTCGGACCGCTCGTCCCATCGCTTTCGGACCGCTCGTCCCATCGTCTTCGGACCGCTCGTCCCATCGTCTTCGGACCGCTCGTCCCATCGCTTTCGGACCGCTCGTCCCATCGTCTTCGGACCGCTCGTCCCATCGCCTTCGGACCGCTCGTCCCATCGCCTTCGGACCGCTCGTCCCATCGCCTTCGGACCGCTCGTCCCATCGTCTTCGGACCGCTCGTCCCATCGCTTTCGGACCGCTCGTCCCATCGTCTTTGGACCGCTCGTCCCATCGCTTTCGGACCGCTCGTCCCTTCGGCTTCGGACCGCTTGTTGAGCAGCAGGAATCGTCCAATGGGAGGCACCAACCTGTTAGCTTACTGCGATCCATAGAAATATGTCTTTTTCTAAAATCTCCTCCTGACTTATGATAAAACTAAAGTTATAGGAAGTGAAATGACATAAATACTCTGATGAATCTCTTCTTCTGTGCAGGTGGACCCCATGTTTACGGTACCAGCACCCCCAGCTCCAGGCCACCCAGGGGCCCCTGGATCCTCCCTGCCCTCCGTCCCCTCCTTCTCCCCCCCGGCGCTGCCCACCTCCAACCCAAAGCAGCTGGCGGTGAAGACCAGGTCCATCGGTACCAATACACACGACGGCGGCACCTCTGGGGCCCTGGAGGGGGAGCCGCCCTGCCTGGGGCCCTGCCAGCCCGGGACCAGCGTCAACTTGGAGGGCATCGTGTGGCATGAGACGGAGGAAGGTGAGGGGTGTTCGTCCTTACTGTCACTGAAACCTCATCCAATCCGGTTCCTGGACTTTGGTTCTGGTCCTGTAGCTTCATGAGTTTCCAGGCTTAGTCTACAGAACTTCATCGTTCTGGTTCCTGATGCCGTTTCCAGATTTATGGAAGGCTTTATTCCAGGGCCGCTGCTAGCCATCTGGGGGCCTTAACCGAACCCCCACCCCCCTCAGCCATCAGTTTAATTTGCTCTTTTTTTAAGTCATTAAAGACTAAAATTTCCACAATTTGTAGGTAAAACTGTCTGCTCAAAACAACCAAACATTCAAACACTTTCAATGTTTTTAGTGGCGGATTTTTTTTTAGTAGTTTTAGTAGTGAAGGTGATTTATGGAATAACTTGAGTGACAAAATGAAATAAAATATGCTATGTTTTGCTAAGAGAAGCACGAGTCATCGACTTGACCTTCTGGTCTTGGCTCAAGATTAACCAAGTATTAGTACTTTGTGTCAGAAAGAAGTAAACAGTATACTAAAGTACAAGTACAAGCTTGAGAAAGTATAAATGTAAGCTGCAGTAGCCGTCAATCAACTCAGTTTTAGACTTGTCTATACTTTTATGTATAGGCCAAGTATACTTCACTATACTAGTATTAAATATATATAAATTGCTATATAAAAGTAAACTTTAAGTATGCTACCTTAGTTTTAGTATGAAATTATGATACTTGTAGCACACTTAAAGTACTTTTTGCTCAGAGTATGAGCAGATGTTTTATGCTTATCTGTGATTGATTGAAGAAGTCTGTTTGACTCCTGATGTCTAAAACGAACCGTGGTTGTTCACCTGAAGGAACATGTTACTGCATTGGTGCAGGTATAATTTATTTACATCCTCATGTTCAATAAACTGAATGTTCATGTACAAGTAAACTTTTTTAACAAAAAAAAAAAAAAAAAGCCCGTAGGCTACTATATTAGCAGCTAACGCTAATCCCGCAGGCTCCTACATTAGCAGCTAATGCTAATCCCGCAGGCTCCTACTTTAGCAGCTAATGCTAATCCCGCAGGCTCTCACTCTGTCCATCTTTCCATCTGAGTCAGAGGAAGATCTGGTTGCACCTTAAAGACGTTTGTGACGGTTTTTGTAGTCTGGTCACGTTTAGTTTGGTTTTGTTTTATTTTGAAGGATCTGTTTCCTTGTATCGTGTTTTGCTTCCTGTTCATTAATTCCCGGCCTTGACTCTTTCATTCATGTCACCTGTTCCTTATCGGCTCCTCGGTGTGTGTAGAGTCCTTTGGTTTTCAGTTTCCTGTGTCAGATTATCCGGTCCAGTTTCCCTAGTCCAGGTTTTGTAAGTAAAAAACTTTGCTCCTGTATTCCACCGGTCTCGTGCCGCTTCGTCCTACAACCATGTCCTTACATGCGCCTCACTGTGACCTTTTTATTCATTTAATCAGCTGTTCAGAACTTTCTGAGGCAGGAAGATTCCTGGAGGAGCATGAACGCATCACTGAAGCTGCATTTACGCGGGTACAATATTACGCCACCTTTCCTGGCTCGTTAAACATCTCCATGAGGATAAAACAATGCTGTTAAACACGCTGGAGACCAGCGAGCAGATGCTCCTCACAGTCCAGTTGTCTGGTTCCACCGGGTTAAACATCTGGAAGCAGACGCAGGAGGTTTCTGCATCGCCCATCAAACACACCGCAGCAGGATCGTCGCCCCCTCTGCAGCCAATACACACCTCCGTCCTCAGCGGGGTGCGCTGGTTCTGTTAGTCCAGACAGGGTTCTGCTGATACGACCACCTTCTGGTACCAGATGGTCTTCCTCATCTGGACCATCCTCCAGTACTGGGTCGCCCTCTTCATCAGGAACACCTTCTGGCACCGGGTAAGGCTGCTCGATCATGACAAAAACTATAATCACAATTATTTAGACTGAAATTGAGATCTGGATAATTTAACACAATTATCCAGTATTTATAAACAACGCTGCGCGTCGTGGTGTTCTAGACTCCGTGTCGTACATTATAACCGTATAATGCACGATTCCGAGTTGTTTAATCCGCTTTTACCGCTTATATAGGAACTATTTTACGCTGGCCTGGATATAGTTTTATGCCAAACAACCGCTGTCAGGCTGCAGCGCGTTTCTCTCATTCACCTGTTAAAAGACAGCTGATCTGAACCAGCTGGTTAACGCGTTGCTATGGTAACGCCCCGTAACGGAGGGATATTACAGTGTTTAACTGGCCGAACTATGTATAGGAAAATAATGCAGCCATTTGTCACTGACAATGGTATAAAGTATGTTTAGGTGAACTTCCACAACCTACTGCAGTTATTCTACATTGACCTGCAGCCGGAGCCGACTGAGACTGGCCGCCTGGGAGTGCTTTAGGACGGGAGAGGCTCCCGCTGCTCCTTCCTTACAGTAACTGCAGAACAATATGTGTCTTCAAGTCAGTCGCCAAAACACCAGAAAAGTCTCTAATAGCTCCAGTAAAAGCTGCTAGATTTGTCGCTTTTAACAAAAAAAGTCTCCAGATTTAGCGAGAAAGTCTCCAAGTTGGCAACAGTGTCTGAATGAAAGCAAAGCGGCTGTGGGAGGAGTTTACAGCACAGCGCTGCAACGCCAGAGACGCTCGATTAGCAGCTGAAGACAGCAGGAGAAGAAACTGCAGAGAGAAAAATAATCACACACTTTTATTTTTATCATCGTTGGAAACTCAGATTAAGATCCGATTAATTAGTACCAGGACCTGTACTTGTTCTGGGTCATCCTCTTCATCAGGACCACCTTCTGGTACCAGGTCCTGTATTTGATCTTGCTGGGCCGTGTGATTGGCCGATTAACCCGTTTGGGCGGCCTTTTAATCATTTAATGTTTGCTTTGATGCTACATTTGTTGTTTTATTTGCTTTATTACTTAAAAATGTAATTTCTTTTCTGTATTTTGCACCATGTATTTTTCTGTACGGTGACCTTGACTGTCTAGAAAGGCGCCTATAAATAAAAGGTCTTATTGAACCGGTGAGAGTGACGCAGGTGATGGTGGCAGGACGTTTCAGCCTGTATTTAAACTCTCGACACAGCAAATTCCCGTGAATCCACGCAGACTCGGCTGTTCTTTCAGCCCTGCAGGGACTTTTAATCTGCACCTGTTTTCCTTCCGTTACGTCTCCTGATTACTCTCCATCCTGACGCCTTCTTGTTGTGTATAAGCTGTTTACATGCAGCATCACACTGAATACATCACACGCTGACAACGTTGCCGTGGAAACCAAGCATGTGCAAACCAGTTAAAACCAGGTAAAGCAGCATAGCTAGTTCCCACTAAAAGGGCGGCCCGGTCCAACCCAGCAGGACCAGACTTCTTCAGACCATCTCAGAGCGAGAGTGGGGACAGTTTGAGGATGATGGAGGAGTGAAAAGTCATGGCGGTGGGGATACAAGAGGGGGAGGGTGCAGGTTGCATGTTAATTAGAGTGAATGCTAATTGGACAGACAGACAGAAGAGCTTTCCCTCCTCTTCCCTGCAGGGTGCATGACTGATGAGAGCTAATCAAACTCTGATTGGACTGACTGTTAGTTAGAAATCATGTTTGTCTGGATGCAGGAGATGAAGTCAGTTACGACTGAATGCCACGAAGTGACTTGTATGTAAACATCAAAGCTAGTGTGGAACTATTTAGGCTTTTTATTAGCAAATGTCAAGTATGACTGTCATAACTACGTATTTTACAGAAGTCTAATCACAATCATGTTATGATGAAAGTGTTTTTGTGGCTTCAAACAAGTTATGACTGTAGCGGCACACCCAGCATATTGCATCGCCATCTTTAAAAACAGAAGCTGAAAGGTGACAAACTTGTTAGCCTTTTTAGCTGTAAATTCCCGTCTGTTGCCGAGAAATATTCAGATGCAAATATTTGGTTGTGAATATTAGGAAAACTGATGTTCAGTCATTAAAATGGAACTTTCTAAATCGCTCTATGGAATTTTCTCACTAATGTGAATGTTCCCAATGAACCGGTGTGTATCCCTCAAACGTAGCGTGTTCGTCTGATTTGCACATAAAGAGACCAGTTTTTATGATTCTCTGAGCTGTTTGCTTCTCCAGATAACGCGAATTTAGCATAACAGTTTGACATCCAGTTCTGTTAGAAAGTCCTGATCCAGGATCCTGATCCAGTCCTCATGTCTTCATCTCTGACTTTGTTGTAATCGCTCAAAGTCAACAGTTCGCCAGCTTTCTAAAGGTTTTTTTTTAGCTATTTTCCTATTTTCAAGTCCAAATCTAATAACTGAACCAGTTCCAGTTCAGTCCTGGTACCATACCAGTTTAAGTCCACCAGATATGAATGAATGAATTAATGAATGCTAACACAGCAACAAACGTGAGCTTGTTTAATGTATTGTTCCTTCTTTAGACTCATTTCCTAAAAAATGACTTCTATAGCTAAACACTGCAGCTAGCATCATATTTATGCTCACTTCATCATATTTTAGCTAACAGCTGCTACAGTAGTCTTGGTATAATGTCATGGCTAAAGTTTTATAGTTTAGGCTGATATGTTTAGGCTAAAATAGAAACTGTAGTTATTTTTCTCAGTAAACAGAAACAGAAAATTAGCAGCAGTGTTAGCCTAAACAAGATCTAATATTACCTTTACTGGGTTAGCATTGTTTAGCTAAAACAGCTGCTACAGTCATCTTGCTTGGTAAAAAAGTCATCGCTAAAGTATAGTTGAGGCTAATGTGCTTGCACTAAAATAGAAACTGTATTTATCTTTTAAAGCAAACAAAAACAACAGGCTAGGCTAACACTGCAGCTAATATAACTTTTACAAGATTAGCATAGTTTAGCTAAAACAGCTGCTAAAATTAGCTGGTAATGCTAATATAGCAGCCAAAACTAGCCTGCTTGGACTTTTTAGAGGCTAATGTATTGGCTAACATGGTTATGTTTATGCTAACAAGCAGCAAATGTTAGCTTGTATAACGTTCTCCCTTTAAGGCTCAACTTTAACTTCAACTTTAACTGGGGAAACGTTTCTTCCATGTGACACAGCCAGTTTTTTTTATATTAATTAGTTAATTTATTTATTTATTTATTCTATTTTATTTATTTTATACAGCCAGTTTAATTGCATTTCTTCTTACTGAGGAGTGAAGAGAATAAAAAACACCAGAAAACATTAGTCAACCAGTTAATAAGAGCTGCTGGTTTTCTTCCTCGTTGGTTCCTACCAGCCAACCTGTGGTTTTCATCTAGCTGTGGGTTGCTTTTAAATCAAACTGTATCTCTCAGAGTGGGAGTTTTTTTTAGGTTTTCCTCCTCCTTGCTGCAGTGACTCTATTTATTGCTTTCTGTGACTGATATCAGTATCTGCAGGTGAAAAACTGGTGAAAACCTTCTGTCAGAAAATCCCTCTTCATATTCTGTCTTTGTTGTAGTCGAGATGAGAGATATTTCCTCTAAACGAAGCACCACTCTGTCTGTAAAACTGTAAATGTCCCAAAGATTCAGGCCCAAACATTTGTAGCCTGAAGTTTCTAAGTCCTGGACCGGGTGTCCATCTGGTCCCTTTGAGTCCAGTTCTGATTGCAGTCCCTGTGATTGACAGGTGTGTTGGTGGTGAACGTGACCTGGAGGAAGAGAACCTACGTGGGAACTCTGTTGGACTGCACCAAGCATGACTGGGCTCCTCCGAGGTAACGTCAGCTGCTTCCCCTCTGACACGATTAAAGATGGACCACATGTGCCGGGCCTGGTCCAGGATTTGATTGGGCCCAGAACTCCTATTACTCAGGTCATGGGCTTCTGCATAAAAGGTCATTTATATGTTTTGTTTAAGTGGACTTGTGTGCCATCCCCAAACCGCAACCTTCGGCAGTTAAAAACTAGAAAAGCACTCGGAGAGACCTCCGCCAAGCATATTGTGATTAACACCCAACATAACTTCAAAGTGATCCAGAATCCAGGATCTCTTCTGGATCTCCACCAAAATGTAATAATTTGTTCCTTGTGAGACCCCCAGCATATCCTGAAAACTTAATTAAAATCCATCCATGACTTTTAGAGTAATGTTGCTGACAGACAACCGAACAAACAAACAAAGTACGGTGGAAACATAACCTCTTTGGCGGTGGTAATTACAAGACCAAGTAAACAAACTCCACAGAAATACGTATACAAAAATATCAGACCCTTGTGTCCACGCAGCGACATGGAAACGAACAAACAGCACCTCTACTGGAAGCACACATCCCACAGATTCCAGTCATACCAGTTTAATGTCGCTATGACCAAGATTCACTCAGAGTCAAAAGAAGCTGAATTTATGCTTCACAAAAAACATCATTACATATTCTGTCTTACATTTGCTGTTTTGCCTCCAAAACTTTAATCCACCGACATAAAACTGCATTCAGTAAAGCGACTACGTTTCCCATGGTGCTTCGGGAGTAGTTAGGCGGACAAAAACACAGTTTTCTGCCCGGTAACATCAGTTTGATTGGACGACAACAGCTGTCATTCATTCAGCATCACAAACATTTCCTGCTTTGTCGGTGCTGATTGGTCACATTTATGTAAACATGATGACATCAGTGTGATTCTACCGTGTCACATGATTAGAAAGAGGGGTCGTCGTACCGATCGGCCAATCATAGGCGAAGTTACGCGCATTACGCACACGCCCACTGCATACGATGACGTGGTCGTCAGTGCCGCGGCGTAAAATCAACTAAAGCAACACTTGAAGAGTCAGAAGGAAGAACTGAAGTCCAGACAGGATGGAACAGATGGATCAATGGAGTGTCATTAGTCCGACTTTAAGCGTAACACAGCGACAGGCCTCGCGTAGTTTAATCTCTTATATTAAACCATTTTCTTCCTCTTCGCCGTTGAGGATTATTTATCTGATTAAATGAAAGTAAATATTATTTCAGGCGTAGCTGAGATGATAAAAGGCCGTGAGCCGTTGTGCTGTGATGAGCTGGAATAAAAACTCGACTCTGTGGAGTGGAAAATGTCCTCGCCTGCTTGAAACCTTTCAATTATCGCTCCTGCATGGAAATGATAGTTGTCATGGCAATTACAGCTTAATCTCTGGAAGTGGGGACTAAATTGCTTTTTTCATTTAGACGCCTGATGGAGGCTGGTTGCATGATTCAGCGGAATAAAACACTTCCTGTTAATGAGCTTCACTCCAAGAAGCCAAAAGCACCAAATTACATTAAAACAACTGATATTTAGGTAAAGGTGTGGGAAACAGGAGCTGAAGCTAGCCGTTCCACACCCCTAAAACTCCACCAGATCACCCTGAACGCTTCCTCCGTAGACCATCAGGACCAGTAACTGATGGTCATGTGACCCTCCAGCTGGTCTACGAAGGTTTTCCAGCGTTTCTATCCGTCCAGGAGGTTTACAATCCAGACACAACATGTAGTGTTTATTCAGAGACTCTAGATGGTAAATCCACCATTATTTATCACATCTTCATCACCATCACCACCATGTTGCTAAGAGACCTCTATTTTCACCTGGACATGATGATGAAGACACTTCCTGTCAGACTTTCCACCAATCAGAGAGCTTAAACTGACGGTAACGTCCAATCAGGAGCAGCCAAAGATCAACAAGTGATGAGAAAAGCAGGAAAATAATGATCCTCTATGGCTGGAATAAAGCCAAGAAGACGTTTGGGATGCAGCTGAGGTGGAGGTGCTGCAGTGAGGACAGCAGGTAGATAGTAGCAAGAAGACGTTTGGGATGCAGCTGAGGTGGAGGTGCTGCAGTGAGGACAGCAGGTAGATATAAGGGGAAATTAAACACCTAAATTGTAAAGATTTAAAATAAAATCCAATATAATCACCAGCCAATACAGGAAGATAATTTACTCCTGGTAAAATTTCCTGACCAGTCGAACTCAAACTGGAGGTCCTGAGATCATTTCAGCATATCTAGTTGACATTCATTCAACACATTCAGGAGTTTTAACAGGGCTGTCAAATGAAGTTGTTTATTCAGAGAGTCAGTGAAATTTGCCCCTCAGTTAAACACAGGCAAAGTTACTGATCATGTCCTTCAAAAAAATAGAATTTGGCAAAATCTCTGTAGGAGAAGCCGAATCCAAATCCA
Source organism: Telmatherina bonti (assembly GCF_933228915.1). Lineage (NCBI taxonomy): Eukaryota > Metazoa > Chordata > Actinopteri > Atheriniformes > Telmatherinidae > Telmatherina > Telmatherina bonti. The sequence goes on along the minus strand of NC_136611.1, from coordinate 3,470,078 downwards.
CCAAAATCCACTTTATCCTCATTATTTATGAAGATTCTGGCAGTTTTACTGTAAGAGGATGGAATATCTGATATATCACATAATCAATCAATCGTCCGATGCAGGCGGGTTGGAGGTGGGGGGGAGGAGGGGGGGGAGAAGGAGGGGGGGGGGGTTGCGAACATCATACGTGTGTTATCTTGTGGGGTTGTGGCTGTCTAAACTCTACACTGCTGTAGACTCAGTTAAAAGTCCTGATTCAGTGGAAAAAGCCAGAAAATCTTCAAACAAAAGAAACTTAACAAGACGATTCTTCTGGCTTCAAAAGGTGTCATTAATGGACTTTTTTTTCCTAAAAACTGGACGAAACATTGATATTAGATCCAAAAACAGATTATAGTTATTGGGTTTAAGCACCCAAAGCCGTTTACATTGAATCCATGACAAACTGGTTTCCAGTCTGTCAGTCTGGACTTACAGCTGTGGTTTCACAGATAAAATTACTTTTGGAAGATACGATATAATCCCAAAGAGTATCTGCGTTTCTGTTACATTTTTTCACAAAATAAAAGCGATATTTCTAAGTTTTGGAAACAGCTGCTCATGAAAGCGTAAACATTTTAGTGATATTTGAGAGGTTTTTTTTAGAAATGTAGGTTTTTTCATTTGTGTTTTTTATTGCGATATTTAGGTTTTGTCCAATTCCAGGTGGAAACACAGCAGATGTTTTAGTGAGAATTTAACTTAAACATGTGTGTAAAATAACCATTTCCTGAAGAATGAAGTGTAGATGAGAAAAGTCACTGCTGATCTGTGTGTTATGTCTACAAGCTTCTGTTTTCTTCTTCTGGTTGCTCTTTATGCTGCTTTATCTGTTCATACATTTGTTTTACATCATTTCAGCCTCAGAATCTGCCAGCTGAGGCTGAAAACATCACATCTGGATGCTGACGGGGATTAAAAGCTGCAACTTTTACAGGATAGGTTTTATTTATAAAAACAAAACAAGCAGAGCAGAAACAGCTAATATGGTTTGTGGAGCTTAAAAGGTTAAAAAAGCAATTACAAACATGGCAGGAAATGTGAGATATCATCATCTCCAAATCACAGAAGGGTGTGTGGGCTGGTCTCATCCTGCTCTGCAGTTGTTTGTGTTAATAATCTGGTAAATAACAACATCTGCAAGGTCACAATTCATTTTCTGAGTATTCAGCACCAAGCGATTTTGGACCAATGGGAGCAGACGTGGCATTCGGGGTCTGCTTTCTGAGGCAGAACGGTGGAAACGTGGCGGGTGTGTGACATAAACAACAACACAGAGCGGTGTTAAAATGCAGAGCCTCCTCTCCAGCAGCGTTTTCTAAAAGGGTTAAGATGCAAGGCGCTGCTGGAAACCACATCTAAAGGCTTTGATGCTAAAGAGACGAGGTGTGAATACAAAGTGTCTCCGCATCACAGACGCAGATAAATGAGGGTTGTTCAGGTTTTTGCTGTTATCACGAGAGACAGGCTTTGTACTGAAAGAGGAAGGAAAGTAGTTCCTTCTGTCTGACGTCTGGATGAAGTGGTTCATACAAACCTGGAATCTGGGAGGTGATCTGGACTCATCCTGGGTTTAAACCTTTCTAGAACAACCTTATGCTGTTTATCAAATGTTATGTAAACCTAAAAACAGGTTAAAATGTTTATTTTTAATTATAGGGGGCTATGAAAAGGTATTTTGTCAAAACTTATTTCTTTAAATATTCCAGTGAAGCAGGTAAAACATCCGCTCACCGTCCACTTTTCAGGTCCACCTGTTCAGCTTGTTAAATTCTGTCTGGATTTATCTGTTGGTTTTAACAGTGCTGAACCGGCAACATGTCCAGGTGTACCTGCCCCTTCACCCAGTGATTACTGGGATAAGTAGTTAAAAAATGTCTGACTGAACCTGGACACTAAACTTTAGACACTCATCTTTGTGTCCAAACACAATAATTTCAGTTGTATTTTTATTTTTCTGAAGAAATATATTTGTTTGACTAAGACAGAAACTGAATTTGTTTTGGGACCTCCATTATCTCCAGATTTGTGTCTGAAAGTGATGTCAGAACTTGGAGGTGAACTCTGAACCTGCACTGTCCTCTGGTGGATGTGTTGACTGACAACCCCTCCAACATGAAGAAGGCATGAAATGCATGATTTTAAGGGAATTATCTTCTCATTTCTTCACTTTTCCGTTCGTCTTTCCAGGTTTTGTGAGTCTCCCTGCAGTGATCCTGAATTATCAGGCGGCCGTGGGCGTGGGAAACGGATGCGGATGGCCATGGCCGAGCGGACCTGTGTAGAGTCAGCCCCCACTACCAAAGTCAAGGGTCTTTCCCACCACAGGAGCCGTGGAGGTGGCGTGGCTGGAACAGCCACATCCATCCACAGCAAAGGAAGGAGGGGCAGCCTGAACCTCATCAGCAGCAACTGCAGGGCACCTCCTTCCTTCTTCACGGTGGAGGAGGTGAAACCTGCAAACAGCGCCTCCTCGCTTTCTTCTGCAAAGCGAAAGAACAAGCCTCCAGCGGACCTGGACCTCAGCCTGGTTTCCTCAGACGACATTAAAAACGGCAACGGGAAGAGGGTTCGGGCAAAGTCCCGAAGCGCCCCATCTACGCCGCAGGGCAAATCTGACCCCTCATTCATGGATCCGGGGGGAGGGTGTGCTTCTTCGCCCCCTCCCCCACCCATCCTCATTGACTGCCCACACCCAAACTGCACTAAACGCTACAAGCACATCAACGGCCTGCGGTACCACCAGACACATGCACACTTGGAGGCTGAGGAGCAGAGGAAGCCGGAGCTGGAGCCCGTGAAGGACGGAGAGAGTGAGGAGCGACTATCAGACTGTGAGGACACCATCAGCAACATGACCTATGACCTCCCAGAGACAAGCAACAGCACTAATGCCAACAACTCGTCTAAAAAACCTGCACCTCTCTACAGGGTGACCACAGTGGGATCTCCTAAGAACAGACGACTACTCCTCAGCACTGACCACAGCCCCACCGCCAACTCCAAAACCAGAAGGACCTCACATCTAAAAGATGGCCTGATCGATGACCTCAGCAATCTGCCCATCATCTCCAACATGACTGTGGTCCTGGAGAACTGTATGGTCCCAGACAGGAGCTCCTCAGTAGAGATGCCCAAACTGGAAGCAGAGGGACTGATTGAAAAGAAGGGAAGCGTGTGCGATAAGGGCAAGAAGGCCAACGGGAAGGTCGAGAAGCTCTCCAAGTTGAGGACTAATCGACCAATCGCTCCCGCCCCTGCTCCGCCGAAACTCATCGCCATACCCAACGCAACATATCCAACCAGTGCAGCAGATGTTGTCACCTCACAGCAGCTGTCGCCGATGGCTGCTGTTGGCCTCACCAGTAAAAACCTTCCCCTGAAACCCATCAAACCAAAGCTAAGCATTGTCATGGAGCCAAGCATCGTCAAAGCCACTATGGTCACCTGCAGCAAAGAAACCCGGAAAAAGGAAAAGCGGAGGCTGAAGGACAAACATAACAAAGATGTGCCGACCAGGACCACTAACGGGGACAGCAGTGGAATCAAGATGGAAGATGGCGGGGTTGCTTCTAAAATCATTGCCAAGGAGATCCCTGGAAGCCTCCTGAAAGAGCACCTCAGTAAGCAGGAAGTGATGAACGGAATCACGGAGAGCCAGGAGAGTCGGATGGCCAGTATCCGAGCTGAGGCCGACAAGGTCTACACGTTCACCGACAATGCTCCCAGTCCCTCCATCGGTGGTTCATCGCGACTTGACGCAAGTGGTGGTTGCTTGGCAACAGCAGACAGCACCAGCAAGAACAACAGCCCCGCCTACTCCGACATCTCCGATGCTGGGGACGACGGGGTGTCTTCAGAATGTCGATCCAAGTCGGGCTCCTCGGCTTCTTCTGAGATGAGCTCCAACACTAACCACGGTAACTCTGGTAAACCCCCTCCCACAGTTTCGACCCAGGCCTCAAAGGAGCCCCAGCCGCCTTTCTACCACGGCTACGAGCCCTACTACCTGCAGGGCTACATGCAGTCCGAGAGGCAGAACAGCAGCGGCGTCGCCTTTCACAAAAGCTCCGCCCACGACAGCAAAGGAAAAGACAGGAAGGACGAAACAAAAGAGGACGACAAGAACTTTTCCCATGAGTTCTCAGAGTGTAAGAAAGGCGAGGGTCCGCCTCAGTCCCAGCTCCAGCTGGCGATGAGTCAGACCCAGACAGCTTTGGCTCAGTCCTTGTACTATGGTCAGTACTCCAGAGGACTGTACATGGACCAGAAACTGTTACTGGCCTCGAAATGCTGCGACCAGACGCCCACTGCCAAGCAAAGGGGACAAGGGGCCAGAGACAGCGAGGATGTCAAACATATGGTTGGGGGTCCAGCCAGTGGACCCATGCTAGGTAAAGGTCCAGACGGTGCTAAAGGTTGCTGTCCCAAAGCAGTCCTGTCCTATGTGGAGATGAGTGAGAGAGGAGAAAGGGGACAGGGCGTAGGTGTAAAGGCGGTGCACGGTGGCATGGTGGACCAGCACCAGGTCTCAGTGAAAGACTGTGATGACATCAAGTCACCCTCCTCTTCTTCATCACTCCACAACCTAAACAGTCAGACAGATCTGGACTCAAATGTTTCCTTTTCCAGTGTAAGTTTCTCCGTCTGTTTGTAACCCGCCGCCGCCGCTGATGGTGTTGTTGGTGTGCTTTAATGAGATTAACACACATTGTGTACAGCTAAACCAGTAGGTGCTAATAACAACGACCGTGTGGCTTCTGTGGTGCTGTAGCTCGACAAACGCAACCTTTTCTGTGTTTAGAGAGAATTAATGGAGCAAATGTCCGCTACCAACTCTAGCTACAAAGGAAACAATTGTTTTGGCATTTTTTTCAGAAAGCTTGTACAGATTTTTTTAAGCCATGTCATATCACAGTCCAGCCTCTAACTGGAGCCATGCTGGGTCATGTGCAGAGGTTTTATGAGTGAAAGTCCCGTTGGAGAGAGGGCCGCTTGTTTTTTCCCTCTAAATTACTCTAAACTCTGCACTTGATCATGTGTGAGACGTGTCTGATTCGTGTCATTGCGAGGAACGCCGCTCTCCTCGCATCTCACTGCTGAATGGCCACCTGCTGTTGAAACGTCGTCATCCTTCATCAACATCTCACCCAGAGCCAGAGATAGATGGTCTGTCTATGGCTCTGTTCACTCCAGTACACAGTGTTTCCTCTATAGTCGTTCAGCAGCGGTGGGCCACTGCAGCCCTGCAGAAACAACTAAAGAACGTCCTGATAAAAGTCCTAAATTAGCTTTTTTTCCTCTCTAAAGAAAGAAAAACCACAAAATAGACAAACTAATATTTAAGCTCAATGTGATTGTAGTCCTGCAACTGGCCAAATAAGCGAGACGAGACGTGGACTGAAGTTGAACTGGCCCCTAAATGACTCCCACCCACCACTGTTAGCAAAGAATTATAGGGGAAACACTGCAACCCGCACCAACACTTGTCCCCATCGATCTAGCCCTCAGACGGTCCCACCTGGGCTCACCGCCTCGCTCACGGCAAATACTCAGAGCTACACAGTCATCACGTGGAGGACGGCGGGGAGGGCGAAGCAGACAGTGGAAAAGAGTGGGGAGCTACCACGGAGCCTACCGAGGCCAAGACCACCTCAGCAGGAGGAGGAGTGGATTCTAAAAAAGCCAGAGTTCATGGATGCCATGATCTCCCCATCAACATGGAGGACTCAGACAGGCTGGAGGGGGTGGAGGACCACGGTCAGGAGCCAACTGGAGGGCTCTCTGAGGAGACCCACAGCGCACGTGCAGCAGTTTCCCCTCCGATGACCCCCCAGCAGCCCTACATCCATTACCAGCACTCCTCCTACCCATCATACTTAGCCATGTGCGAGAGCAGCGGGGGCTCCTACAGAGGGGTGTCCCCCACCCTGGTCCACAGTTACCCAGGTAAGGCCTCTGTCTATCTGCTTGTCTGTCTGAATTTAGTTTAATATGAACTCAGATTGTACTCTGTCTGTTCCAACAAACAAATGTACTTTCTGTCTGGTGGCCAGCAGGGGGCGCATCATAAACGCTTGGCTTTAATGTTGCATTTTGATTTAATGTTGCATTTTGACGTTTGGAGTCAGATTTAAGGAAGTTTGATAACCTTGTTGAAACATATAAAGATCCTTTTATCATCTTTATTTATATTTATGTAATAATTTAATGACCTTCAGCTGCTGGAGGTGAATCCAGCGAGAGAAGCGAAAAGGACTCCATTGGCTGTGTGTTATCAGCACCAGGGCTGTGCTGACACCTTGTGGTGAACAGTTGTATTGCATGTTGAGGGAGCTGAATTGTTCTTGGCCACAACCATTTGGATGTGGAGAAAAAAATCACTTTTATTTCCTCCCTGTTGGTGTTAAAACTATTTATTATCACATTAAACAGACAAACTGTAAAAGCTAAACAAGTAAACACATATGTCAGCATTTATTATATTTCCCAAGTTAACCAATAGCCAGGCAGCCAATCCCTGGTGTTCTCTAACCCAGGGATCCTCTGTCCTGGTCCTCGAGGACTGCTGTCCTGCAGGTTTTCCAAGTGTTCCTGCTACAACACACCTGATTTAAATCAATATGTATTTAGCAGACATGTGCAGAGCTTGTCTGAGTCAGGTGTGTTCCAGCAGGAACCTCCTGGTAAAACCTGCAGGAGACCCGTCCTTTCAGACGAGGGTTGGGGATCCCTGCTCTAACCTGTCAGGATGCACCTGTTGGATTGTGGGGCTTAGGACACGTCCCGTGTTACCTATAGCAGTGAGGACACGTCCCGTGTTACCTATAGCAGTGAGGACACGTCCCATGTTACCTATAGCAGTGAGGACACGTCCCGTGTTACCTATAGCAGTGAGGACACGTCCCGTGTTACCTATAGCAGTGAGGACACGTCCCCTGTTACCTATAGCAGTGAGGACACGTCCCGTGTTACCTGTATTGTTGAGGAAACGTCCCGTATGACCTGTAGTGGTGAGGACACGTCCCGTGTTATCTATAGGCGTGAGGACACGTCCCATGTTACCTATAGCAGTGAGGACACGTCCCATGTTACCTATAGCAGTGAGGACACGTCCCATGTTACCTATAGGAGTGAGGACACGTCCCATGTTACCTATAGGAGTGAGGACACGTCCCATGTTACCTATAGCAGTGAGGACACGTCCCATGTTACCTATAGCAGTGAGGACACGTCCCGTGTTACCTGTATTGTTGAGGAAACGTCCCGTATGACCTGTAGTGGTGAGGACACGTCCCGTGTTACCTGTAGGAGTGAGGACACGTCCCGTGTTACCTATAGGAGTGAGGACACGTCCCGTGTTACCTGTATTGTCGAGGACACGTCCCATGTTACCTGTAGGAGTGAGGACACGTCCCGTGTTACCTATAGGAGTGAGGACACGTCCCGTGTTACCTGTATTGTTGAGGAAACGTCCCGTATGACCTGTAGTGGTGAGGACACGTCCCATGTTACCTATAGCAGTGAGGACACGTCCCGTGTTACCTGTATTGTTGAGGAAACGTCCCGTATGACCTGTAGTGGTGAGGACACGTCCCATGTTACCTATAGCAGTGAGGACACGTCCCGTGTTACCTGTATTGTTGAGGAAACGTCCCGTATGACCTGTAGTGGTGAGGACACGTCCCGTGTTACCTGTATTGTTGAGGAAACGTCCCGTATGACCTGTAGTGGTGAGGACACGTCCCGTGTTATCTGTATTGTCGAGGACACGTCCCATGTTACCTATAGCAGTGAGGACACGTCCCATGTTACCTATAGCAGTGAGGACACGTCCCGTGTTATCTATAGGCGTGAGGACACGTCCCATGTTACCTATAGCAGTGAGGACACGTCCCATGTTACCTATAGCAGTGAGGACACGTCCCATGTTACCTATAGCAGTGAGGACACGTCCCATGTTACCTATAGGAGTGAGGACACGTCCCGTGTTATCTATAGCAGTGAGGACACGTCCTGTGTTACCTATAGCAGTGAGGACACATCCCATGTTACCTATAGCAGTGAGGAGATGTCCCATGTTACCTGTATTGTCGAGGACACGTCCCATGTTACCTGTATTGTCAAGGACACGTCCCGTGTTACCTGTATTGTCGAGGACACGTCCCGTGTTACCTGTATTGTCGAGGACACGTCCCATGTTACCTATAGGAGTGAGGACACGTCCCATGTTACCTATAGGAGTGAGGACACGTCCCATGTTACCTATAGGAGTGAGGACATGTCCCGTGTTATCTATAGCAGTGAGGACACATCCCGTGTTACCTATAGCAGTGAGGACACATCCCGTGTTACCTATAGCAGTGAGGACACGTCCCATGTTACCTATAGGAGTGAGGACATGTCCCGTGTTATCTATAGCAGTGAGGACACATCCCATTTTACCTATAGGAGTGAGGACACGTCCCATGTTACCTATAGCAGTGGGGACACATCCCGTGTTACCTATAGCAGTGGGGACACATCCCGTGTTACCTATAGCAGTGAGGACACATCCCGTGTTACCTATAGCAGTGAGGACACGTCCCGTGTTACCTGTATTGTCGAGGACATGTCCCGTGTTACCTGTATTGTTGAGGAAACGTCCCGTATGACCTGTGGTGGTGAAGACACGTCCCGTGTTACCTGTAGCGGTGAGGACAGGTCCCGTGTTACCTGTATTGTTGAGGAAACGTCCCGTATGACCTGTAGTGGTGAGGACACGTCCCGTGTTACCTGTATTGTCGAGGATTACCTGTATTGTCGAGGACATGTCCCATGTTATCTATAGCGGTGAGGACACATCCCGTGTTACCTGTATTGTCGAGAACACGTCCCATGTTACCTATAGCAGTGAGGACACGTCCCGTGTTACCTGTAGTGGTGAGGACACGTCCCGTGTTACCTGTAGTGGTGAGGACACGTCCCGTGTTACCTATAGCAGTGAGGACACGTCCCATGTTACCTGTAGCAGTGAGTACACATCCCATGTTACCTGTAGTGGTGAAGACACGTCCCATGTTACCTATAGCAGTGCGGACACATCCCGTGTTACCTGTAGCGGTGAGGACACGTCCCATGTTACCTATAGCAGTGGGGACACATCCCATGTTACCTGTAGCGGTGAGGACACATCCCATGTTACCTGTAGTGGTGAGGACACGTCCCGTGTTACCTATAGCAGTGAGGACACGTCCCGTGTTACCTATAGCAGTGGGGACACATCCCATGTTACCTGTAGCGGTGAGGACACATCCCATGTTACCTGTAGTGGTGAGGACACGTCCCGTGTTACCTATAGCAGTGGGGACACATCCCGTGTTACCTGTAGCGGTGAGGACACATCCCATGTTACCTGTAGTGGTGAGGACACATCCCATGTTACCTGTAGTGGTGAGGACACGTCCCGTGTTACCTATAGCAGTGAGAACACGTCCCGTGTTACCTATAGCAGTGAGGACACATCCCATGTTACCTGTAGTGGTGAGGACACATCCCGTGTTACCTAAAGCAGTGAGGACACATCCCGTGTTACCTATAGCAGTGAGGACACATCCCATGTTACCTATAGCAGTGAGGACACGTCCCGTGTTACCTATAGCAGTGAGGACACATCCCGTGTTACCTATAGCAGTGAGGACACGTCCCATGTTGCCTGTAGTGGTGAGGACACGTACCATGTTACCTATAGCAGTGAGGACACATCCCATGTTACCTGTAGTGGTGAGGACACGTCCCATGTTGCCTGTAGTGGTGAGGACACGTACCATGTTACCTATAGCAGTAAGGACACATCCCATGTTACCTGTAGCGATGAGGACACGTCCCATGTTACCTGTAGCAGTGAGGACACATCCCATGTTACCTGTAGTGGTGAGGACACGTCCCATGTTGCCTGTAGTGGTGAGGACACGTCCCATGTTACCTATAGCAGTGAGGACACGTCCCATGTTGCCTGTAGTGGTGAGGACACGTACCATGTTACCTATAGCAGTGAGGACACATCCCATGTTACCTGTAGTGGTGAGGACACGTCCCATGTTGCCTGTAGTGGTGAGGACACGTCCCATGTTACCTATAGCAGTGAGGACACGTCCCATGTTGCCTGTAGTGGTGAGGACACATCCCATGTTACCTATAGCAGTGAGGACACGTCCCATGTTGCCTGTAGTGGTGAGGACACGTACCATGTTACCTGTAGCGGTGAGGACACGTCCCGTGTTACCTGTAGCAGTGAGGACACGTCCCGTGTTACCTGTAGCGGTGAGGACACGTCCCGTGTTACCTGTAGCAGTGAGGACACGTCCCGTGTTACCTGTAGCGGTGAGGACACGTCCCGTGTTACCTGTAGCAGTGAGGACACGTCCCGTGTTACCTGTAGCGGTGAGGACACGTCCCATTTTACCTATAGCAGTGAGGACACGTTCCATTTTAGCTATAGCAGTGACGACACATCCCGTGTTACCTATAGCAGTGAGGACACGTCCCATTTTACCTATAACAGTGAGGACATGTTCCATTTTACCTATAGCAGTGAGGACACGTCCCGTGTTACCTGTAGTGGTGAGGACACGTCCCGTGTTACCTGTAGTGGTGAGGACACGTCCCACGTTCCCTGTAGTGGTGAGGACACGTCCCATGTTACCTGTAGTGGTGAGGACACGTCCCATGTTACCTATAGCAGTGAGGACACATCCCGTGTTACCTGTATTGTCGAGGACATGTCCCGTATTACCTGTAGTGGTGAGGACACGTCCCATGTTACCTATAGCAGTGAGGACACATCCCGTGTTACCTGTATTGTCGAGGACATGTCCCGTATTACCTGTAGTGGTGAGGACACGTCCCATGTTACCTATAGCAGTGAGGACACATCCCGTGTTACCTGTATTGTTGAGGACATGTCCCGTGTTACCTGTAGTGGTGAGGACACGTCCCGTGTTACCTGTAGTGGTGAGGACACGTCCCGTGTTACCTATAGCAGTGAGGACACGTCCCATGTTACCTGTAGCAGTGAGTACACATCCCATGTTACCTGTAGTGGTGAAGACACGTCCCATGTTACCTATAGCAGTGCGGACACATCCCGTGTTACCTGTAGCGGTGAGGACACGTCCCATGTTACCTGTAGTGGTGAGGACACGTCCCGTGTTACCTATAGCAGTGAGGACACGTCCCGTGTTACCTATAGCAGTGGGGACACATCCCATGTTACCTGTAGCGGTGAGGACACGTCCCATGTTACCTGTAGTGGCGAGGACACGTCCCGTGTTACCTATAGCAGTGGGGACACATCCCGTGTTACCTGTAGTGGTGAGGACACGTCCCGTGTTACCTATAGCAGTGGGGACACATCCCGTGTTACCTGTAGCGGTGAGGACACATCCCATGTTACCTGTAGTGGTGAGGACACGTCCCGTGTTACCTATAGCAGTGAGGACACGTCCCGTGTTACCTATAGCAGTGGGGACACATCCCATGTTACCTGTAGCGGTGAGGACACATCCCATGTTACCTGTAGTGGTGAGGACACATCCCATGTTACCTGTAGTGGTGAGGACACGTCCCGTGTTACCTATAGCAGTGAGGACACGTCCCGTGTTACCTATAGCAGTGAGTACACATCCCATGTTACCTGTAGTGGTGAGTACACATCCCATGTTACCTGTAGTGGTGAGTACACATCCCATGTTACCTGTAGCGGTGAGGACACATCCCATGTTACCTGTAGTGGTGAGGACACATCCCATGTTACCTATAGCAGTGAGGACACATCCCATGTTACCTATAGCAGTGAGGACACGTCCCGTGTTACCTATAGCAGTGAGGACACATCCCATGTTACCTATAGCAGTGAGGACACGTCCCGTGTTACCTATAGCAGTGAGGACACATCCCATGTTACCTATAGCAGTGAGGACACGTCCCGTGTTACCTATAGCAGTGAGGACACATCCCATGTTACCTGTAGCAGTGAGGACACATCCCATGTTACCTATAGCAGTGAGGACACGTCCCGTGTTACCTATAGCAGTGAGGACACATCCCATGTTACCTATAGCAGTGAGGACACGTCCCGTGTTACCTGTAGCAGTGAGGACACATCCCATGTTACCTATAGCAGTGGGGACACATCCCGTGTTACCTGTAGCAGTGAGGACACGTCCCGTGTTACCTATAGCAGTGAGGACACATCCCATGTTACCTATAGCAGTGAGGACACATCCCGTGTTACCTATAGCAGTGAGGACACATCCCGTGTTACCTATAGCAGTGAGGACACATCCCATGTTACCTATAGCAGTGAGGACACGTCCCGTGTTACCTATAGCAGTGAGGACACATCCCATGTTACCTATAGCAGTGAGGACACGTCCCGTGTTACCTATAGCAGTGAGGACACGTCCCGTGTTACCTATAGCAGTGAGGACACATCCCGTGTTACCTATAGCAGTGAGGACACGTCCCATGTTGCCTGTAGTGGTGAGGACACGTACCATGTTACCTATAGCAGTGAGGACACATCCCATGTTACCTGTAGTGGTGAGTACACATCCCATGTTACCTGTAGTGGTGAGTACACATCCCATGTTACCTGTAGCGGTGAGGACACATCCCATGTTACCTGTAGTGGTGAGGACACATCCCATGTTACCTATAGCAGTGAGGACACATCCCATGTTACCTATAGCAGTGAGGACACGTCCCGTGTTACCTATAGCAGTGAGGACACATCCCATGTTACCTATAGCAGTGAGGACACGTCCCGTGTTACCTATAGCAGTGAGGACACATCCCATGTTACCTATAGCAGTGAGGACACGTCCCGTGTTACCTATAGCAGTGAGGACACATCCCATGTTACCTGTAGCAGTGAGGACACATCCCATGTTACCTATAGCAGTGAGGACACGTCCCGTGTTACCTATAGCAGTGAGGACACATCCCATGTTACCTATAGCAGTGAGGACACGTCCCGTGTTACCTGTAGCAGTGAGGACACATCCCATGTTACCTATAGCAGTGGGGACACATCCCGTGTTACCTGTAGCAGTGAGGACACGTCCCGTGTTACCTATAGCAGTGAGGACACATCCCATGTTACCTATAGCAGTGAGGACACATCCCGTGTTACCTATAGCAGTGAGGACACATCCCGTGTTACCTATAGCAGTGAGGACACATCCCATGTTACCTATAGCAGTGAGGACACGTCCCGTGTTACCTATAGCAGTGAGGACACATCCCGTGTTACCTATAGCAGTGAGGACACGTCCCATGTTGCCTGTAGTGGTGAGGACACGTACCATGTTACCTATAGCAGTGAGGACACATCCCATGTTACCTGTAGCGATGAGGACACGTCCCATGTTACCTGTAGCAGTGAGGACACATCCCGTGTTACCTGTAGTGGTGAGGACACGTACCATGTTACCTATAGCAGTGAGGACACATCCCATGTTACCTGTAGTGGTGAGGACACGTCCCATGTTGCCTGTAGTGGTGAGGACACGTCCCATGTTACCTATAGCAGTGAGGACACGTCCCATGTTGCCTGTAGTGGTGAGGACACGTCCCATGTTACCTATAGCAGTGAGGACACATCCCATGTTACCTGTAGTGGTGAGGACACGTCCCATGTTGCCTGTAGTGGTGAGGACACGTACCATGTTACCTATAGCAGTAAGGACACATCCCATGTTACCTGTAGTGGTGAGGACACGTCCCATGTTACCTGTAGCGGTGAGGACACGTCCCGTGTTACCTGTAGCAGTGAGGACACATCCCGTGTTACCTGTAGCGGTGAGGACACGTCCCATTTTACCTATAGCAGTGAGGACACGTTCCATTTTAGCTATAGCAGTGACGACACATCCCGTGTTACCTATAGCAGTGAGGACACGTCCCATTTTACCTATAACAGTGAGGACATGTTCCATTTTACCTATAGCAGTGAGGACACGTCCCGTGTTACCTGTAGTGGTGAGGACACGTCCCGTGTTACCTGTAGTGGTGAGGACACGTCCCACGTTCCCTGTAGTGGTGAGGACACGTCCCATGTTACCTGTAGTGGTGAGGACATGTCCCGTCTTACCTGTAGTGGTGAGGACACGTCCCATGTTACCTATAGCAGTGAGGACACATCCCGTGTTACCTGTATTGTCGAGGACATGTCCCGTATTACCTGTAGTGGTGAGGACACGTCCCATGTTACCTATAGCAGTGAGGACACATCCCGTGTTACCTGTATTGTCGAGGACATGTCCCGTATTACCTGTAGTGGTGAGGACACGTCCCATGTTACCTATAGCAGTGAGGACACATCCCGTGTTACCTGTATTGTTGAGGACATGTCCCGTATTACCTGTAGTGGTGAGGACACGTCCCATGTTACCTGTAGCGGTGAGGACACATCCCGTGTTACCTGTATTGTCGAGGACATGTCCCGTGTTACCTATAGCGGTGAGGACACATCCCATGTTACCTATAGCAGTGGGGACACATCCCGTGTTACCTATAGCAGTGAGGACACATCCCATGTTACCTATAGCAGTGAGGACACATCCCGTGTTACCTGTATTGTCGAGGACATGTCCTGTATTACCTATAGCAGTGGGGACACATCCCGTGTTACCCGTAGCGGTGAGGACACATCCCGTGTTACCTGTATTGTCGAGGACATGTCCCGTGTTACCTATAGCAGTGGGGACACATCCCGTGTTACCTATAGCAGTGAGGACACATCCCGTGTTACCTGTAGCGGTGAGGACACGTCCCATGTTACCTGTAGCGGTGAGGACACATCCCGTGTTACCTGTAGTGGTGAGGACACGTCCCATGTTACCTGTATTGTCGAGGACATGTCCCGTATTAACTGTATTGTCGATGACACGTCCCGTGTTACCTATAGCAGTGAGGACACGTCCCATGTTACCTGTAGTGGTGAAGACACGTCCCATGTTACCTATAGCAGTGGGGACACATCCCGTGTTACCTATAGCAGTGAGGACACATCCCATGTTACCTGTAGTGGTGAGGACACGTCCCATGTTACCTATAGCAGTGGGGACACATCCCGTGTTACCTATAGCAGTGAGGACACATCCCATGTTACCTGTAGTAGTGAGGACACGTCCCATGTTACCTGTAGCGGTGAGGACACGTCCCATCTTACCTATAGCAGTGAGGACACATCCCGTGTTACCTATAGCAGTGAGGACACATCCCGTGTTACCTATAGCAGTGAGGACACGTCCCATGTTACCTGTAGCAGTGAGTACACATCCCATTTTACCTGTAGTGGTGAGGACACGTCCCGTGTTACCTATAGCAGTGAGGACACGTCCCATGTTACCTGTAGCAGTGAGTACACATCCCATTTTACCTATAGCAGTGAGGACATGTCCCATGTTACCTGTAGCGGTGAGGACACGTCCCGTGTTACCTATAGCAGTGAGGACACATCCCGTGTTACCTATAGCAGTGAGGACACGTCCCGTGTTACCTGTATTGTCGAGGACATGTCCCGTATTACCTGTATTGTCGATGACACGTCCCGTGTTACCTATAGCAGTGAGGACACGTCCCATGTTACATATAGCAGTGAGGACACATCCCATGTTACCTGTAGTGGTGAGTACACATCCCATTTTACCTGTAGTGGTGAGGACACGTCCCATGTTACCTGTAGCGGTGAGGACACATCCCGTGTTACCTATAGCAGTGAGGACACATCCCGTGTTACCTATAGCAGTGAGGACACGTCCCATGTTACCTATAGCAGTGAGGACACGTCCCGTGTTACCTATAGCAGTGAGGACACATCCCGTGTTACCTATAGCAGTGAGGACACATCCCGTGTTACCTATAGCAGTGAGGACACATCCCGTGTTACCTATAGCAGTGAGGACACATCCCGTGTTACCTATAGCAGTGAGTACACATCCCATGTTACATGTAGTGGTGAGGACACGTCCCATGTTACCTGTAGTGGTGAGGACACGTCCCGTGTTACCTGTAGCGGTGAGGACACGTCCCGTGTTACCTATAGCAGTGAGGACACGTCCCATGTTACCTATAGCAGTGGGGACACATCCCGTGTTACCTATAGCAGTGAGGACACGTCCCATGTTACCTATAGCAGTGGGGACACATCCCGTGTTACCTATAGCAGTGAGGACACGTCCCATGTTACCTGTAGCAGTGAGTACACATCCCATGTTACATGTAGTGGTGAGGACACGTCCCATGTTACCTGTAGTGGTGAGGACACGTCCCATGTTACCTGTAGCGGTGAGGACACGTCCCATGTTACCTATAGCAGTGGGGACACATCCCATGTTACCTGTAGCAGTGAGTACACATCCCATTTTACCTGTAGTGGTGAGGACACGTCCCATGTTACCTATAGCAGTGGGGACACATCCCGTGTTACCTATAGCAGTGAGGACACATCCCGTGTTACCTATAGCAGTGAGGACACATCCCATGTTACCTGTAGTGGTGAGGACACTTCCCATGTTACCTGTAGCAGTGAGGACACATCCCGTGTTACCTATAGCAGTGTGGACACATCCCGTGTTACCTATAGCAGTGAGGAAACGTCCCGTGTTACCTGTATTGTCGAGGACATGTCCCGTGTTACCTATAGCAGTGAGGACATGTCCCATGTTACCTATAGCAGTAAGGACACATCACGTGTTACCTGTATTGTCGAGGACACGTCCCGTGTTACCTATAGCAGTGAAGACACGTCCCATGTTACATATAGCAGTGAGGACAAGTCCCGCGTTACCTATAGCAGTGAGGACATGTCCCATGTTACCTGTAGCGGTGAGGACACATCCCATTTTACCTGTAGTGGTGAGGACACATCCCGTGTTACCTATAGCAGTGAGGACACGTCCCGTGTTACCTATAGCAGTGAGGACACGTCCCGTGTTACCTATAGCAGTGAGGACACGTCCCGTGTTACCTATAGCAGTGGGGACACGTCCCATGTTACCTGTAGTGGTGAGGACACGTCCCATGTTACCTGTAGCGGTGAGGACACATCCCGTGTTACCTATAGCAGTGAGGACAAGTCCCGCGTTACCTATAGCAGTGAGGACATATCCCATGTTACCTGTAGCAGTGAGTACACATCCCATTTTACCTGTAGTGGTGAGGACACATCCAGTGTTACCTATAGCAGTGAGGACACGTCCCGTGTTACCTATAGCAGTGAGGACACGTCCCGTGTTACCTATAGCAGTGAGGACACGTCCCGTGTTACCTATAGCAGTGGGGACACGTCCCATGTTACCTGTAGTGGTGAGGACACGTCCCATGTTACCTGTAGCGGTGAGGACACATCCCGTGTTACCTATAGCAGTGAGGACACGTCCCGTGTTACCTATAGCAGTGGGGACACGTCCCATGTTACCTGTA
This sequence comes from Telmatherina bonti, assembly GCF_933228915.1. Lineage (NCBI taxonomy): Eukaryota > Metazoa > Chordata > Actinopteri > Atheriniformes > Telmatherinidae > Telmatherina > Telmatherina bonti. Next base: position 3,452,588 of record NC_136611.1, on the reverse strand, counting down.
GTGGTGAGGACACGTCCCATGTTACCTGTAGCGGTGAGGACACATCCCGTGTTACCTATTGCAGTGAGGACACATCCCGTGTTACCTATAGCAGTGAGGACACATCCCGTGTTACCTATAGCAGTGAGGACACGTCCCGTATTACCTGTATTGTCGATGACACGTCCCATGTTACCTGTAGTGGTGAGGACACGTCCCATGTTACCTGTAGCAGTGAGGACACATCCCGTGTTACCTATAGCAGTGAGGACACGTCCCGTGTTACATATAGCAGTGAGGACACGTCCTGTGTTACCTATAGCAGTGGGGACACGTCCCATGTTACCTGTAGTGGTGAGGACACGTCCCATGTTACCTGTAGTGGTGAGGACACGTCCCATGTTACCTGTAGTGGTGAGGACACGTCCTATGTTACCTGTAGCGGGGAGGACACGTCCCGTGTTACCTATAGCAGTGGGGACACGTCCCATGTTACCTGTAGCGGTGAGGACACGTCCCATGTTACCTGTAGCGGTGAGGACACATCCCGTGTTACCTATAGCAGTGAGGACACATCCCGTGTTACCTGTATTGTCGATGACCCGTCCCGTGTTACCTATAGCAGTGAGGACGCGTCCCATTTTACCTGTAGTGGTGAGGACACGTACCATGTTACCTTTAGCAGTGAGGACACGTCCCATGTTACCTGTAGTGGTGAGGACACGTCCCATGTTACCTGTAGTGGTGAGGACACGTCCCATGTTACCTGTAGCGGTGAGGACACGTCCCATGTTACCTATAGCAGTGGGGACACATCCCGTGTTACCTATAGCAGTGAGGACACGTCCCATGTTACCTGTAGTGGTGAGGACACATCCCATGTTACCTGTAGCGGTGAGGACACGTCCCATGTTACCTGTAGCGGTTAGGACACGTCCCATGTTACCTATAGCAGTGAGGACACGTCCCATGTTACCTATAGCAGTGAGGACACATCCCGTGTTACCTATAGCAGTGAGGACACGTCCCGTGTTACCTGTATTGTCGATGACCCGTCCCGTGTTACCTATAGCAGTGAGGACACGTCCCATGTTACATATAGCAGTGAGGACACATCCCATTTTACCTGTAGTGGTGAGGACACGTACCATGTTACCTTTAGCAGTGAGGACACGTCCCATGTTACCTGTAGTGGTGAGGACACCTCCCATGTTACCTGTAGTGGTGAGGACACGTCCCATGTTACCTGTAGCGGTGAGGACACGTCCCATGTTACCTATAGCAGTGGGGACACATCCCGTGTTACCTATAGCAGTGAGGACACGTCCCATGTTACCTGTAGTGGTGAGGACACGTCCCATGTTACCTGTAGCGGTGAGGACACGTCCCATGTTACCTGTAGCGGTGAGGACACGTCCCATGTTACCTATAGCAGTGAGGACACGTCCCATGTTACCTGTAGTGGTGAGGACACGTCCCATGTTACCTGTAGTGGTGAGGACACGTCCCATGTTACCTGTAGCGGTGAGGACACGTCCCATGTTACCTATAGCAGTGGGGACACATCCCGTGTTACCTGTAGTGGTGAGGACACGTCCCATGTTACCTGTAGCGGTGAGGACACATCCCATGTTACCTATAGCAGTGAGGACATGTCCCGTGTTACCTGTATTGTCGAGGACATGTCCCGTATTACCTGTATTGTCGAGGACACGTCCCGTGTTACCTGTAGCAGTGAGGACACGTCCCATGTTACATATAGCAGTGAGGACAAGTTCCGCGTTACCTATAGCAGTGAGGACATGTCCCATGTTACCTGTAGCGGTGAGGACACGTCCCATGTTACCTGTATTGTTGAGGAAACATCCCGTATGACCTGTAGTGGTGAGGACACGTCCCGTGTTATCTGTATTGTCGAGGATTACCTGTATTGTCGAGGACATGTCCCATGTTACCTGTAGTGGTGAGGTCACGTCCCATGTTACCTGTAGCGGTGAGGACACGTCCCATGTTACCTATAGCAGTGGGGACACATCCCGTGTTACCTATAGCAGTGAGGACACGTCCCATGTTACCTGTAGTGGTGAGGACACGTCCCATGTTACCTGTAGCGGTGAGGACACGTCCCATGTTACCTGTAGCGGTGAGGACACGTCCCATGTTACCTGTAGCGGTGAGGACACGTCCCATGTTACCTATAGCAGTGAGTACACGTCCCATGTTACCTGTAGTGGTGAGGACACGTCCCATGTTACCTGTAGTGGTGAGGACACGTCCCATGTTACCTGTAGCGGTGAGGACACGTCCCATGTTACCTATAGCAGTGGGGACACATCCCGTGTTACCTGTAGTGGTGAGGACACATCCCATGTTACCTGTAGCGGTGAGGACACATCCCATGTTACCTATAGCAGTGAGGACATGTCCCGTGTTACCTGTATTGTCGAGGACATGTCCCGTATTACCTGTATTGTCGAGGACACGTCCCGTGTTACCTGTAGCAGTGAGGACACGTCCCATGTTACATATAGCAGTGAGGACACGTCCCATGTTACCTGTAGTGGTGAGGACACCTCCCATGTTACCTGTAGTGGTGAGGACACGTCCCATGTTACCTGTAGCGGTGAGGACACGTCCCATGTTACCTATAGCAGTGGGGACACATCCCGTGTTACCTGTAGTGGTGAGGACACCTCCCATGTTACCTGTAGTGGTGAGGACACGTCCCATGTTACCTGTAGCAGTGAGGACACGTCCCATGTTACATATAGCAGTGAGGACACGTCCCATGTTACCTGTAGTGGTGAGGACACCTCCCATGTTACCTGTAGTGGTGAGGACACGTCCCATGTTACCTGTAGCGGTGAGGACACGTCCCATGTTACCTATAGCAGTGGGGACACATCCCGTGTTACCTATAGCAGTGAGGACACGTCCCATGTTACCTGTAGTGGTGAGGACACGTCCCATGTTACCTGTAGCGGTGAGGACACGTCCCATGTTACCTGTAGCGGTGAGGACACGTCCCATGTTACCTATAGCAGTGAGGACACGTCCCATGTTACCTGTAGTGGTGAGGACACGTCCCATGTTACCTGTAGTGGTGAGGACACGTCCCATGTTACCTGTAGCGGTGAGGACACGTCCCATGTTACCTATAGCAGTGGGGACACATCCCGTGTTACCTGTAGTGGTGAGGACACGTCCCATGTTACCTGTAGCGGTGAGGACACATCCCATGTTACCTATAGCAGTGAGGACATGTCCCGTGTTACCTGTATTGTCGAGGACATGTCCCGTATTACCTGTATTGTCGAGGACACGTCCCGTGTTACCTGTAGCAGTGAGGACACGTCCCATGTTACATATAGCAGTGAGGACAAGTTCCGCGTTACCTATAGCAGTGAGGACATGTCCCATGTTACCTGTAGCGGTGAGGACACGTCCCATGTTACCTGTATTGTTGAGGAAACATCCCGTATGACCTGTAGTGGTGAGGACACATCCCGTGTTATCTGTATTGTCGAGGATTACCTGTATTGTCGAGGACATGTCCCATGTTACCTGTAGTGGTGAGGACACGTCCCATGTTACCTGTAGCGGTGAGGACACGTCCCATGTTACCTATAGCAGTGGGGACACATCCCGTGTTACCTATAGCAGTGAGGACACGTCCCATGTTACCTGTAGTGGTGAGGACACGTCCCATGTTACCTGTAGCGGTGAGGACACGTCCCATGTTACCTGTAGCGGTGAGGACACGTCCCATGTTACCTGTAGCGGTGAGGACACGTCCCATGTTACCTATAGCAGTGAGTACACGTCCCATGTTACCTGTAGTGGTGAGGACACGTCCCATGTTACCTGTAGTGGTGAGGACACGTCCCATGTTACCTGTAGCGGTGAGGACACGTCCCATGTTACCTATAGCAGTGGGGACACATCCCGTGTTACCTGTAGTGGTGAGGACACATCCCATGTTACCTGTAGCGGTGAGGACACATCCCATGTTACCTATAGCAGTGAGGACATGTCCCGTGTTACCTGTATTGTCGAGGACATGTCCCGTATTACCTGTATTGTCGAGGACACGTCCCGTGTTACCTGTAGCAGTGAGGACACGTCCCATGTTACATATAGCAGTGAGGACAAGTTCCGCGTTACCTATAGCAGTGAGGACATGTCCCATGTTACCTGTAGCGGTGAGGACACGTCCCATGTTACCTGTATTGTTGAGGAAACATCCCGTATGACCTGTAGTGGTGAGGACACGTCCCGTGTTATCTGTATTGTCGAGGATTACCTGTATTGTCGAGGACATGTCCCATGTTACCTATAGCAGTGAGGAGATGTCCGATGTTACCTGTAGCGGTGAGGACACGTCCTGTGTTACCTGTATTGTCGAGGACACGTCCCGTATGACCTGTAGTGGTGAGGACACATCCCGTGTTATCTGTATTGTCGAGGATTACCTGTATTGTCGAGGACATGTCCCATGTTACCTATAGCAATGAGGAGATGTCCGATGTTACCTGTAGCGGTGAGGACACGTCCTGTGTTACCTGTATTGTCGAGGACACGTCCCGTGTTACCTGTATTGTCAAGGACACGTCCCGTGTTACCTGTATTGTCGAGGACACGTCCCGTGTTACCTGTAGCGGTGAGGACACGTCCTGTGTTACCTGTAGTGGTGAGGACACGTCCTGTGTTACCTGTATTGTCGAGGACACGTCCCGTGTTACCTGTAGCGGTGAGGACACGTCCTGTGTTACCTGTAGCGGTGAGGACACGTCCTGTGTTACCTGTATTGTCGAGGACACGTCCCGTGTTACCTGTAGCGGTGAGGACACGTCCTGTGTTACCTGTAGCGGTGAGGACACGTCCCATGTTACCTGTATTGTCGAGGACATGTCCCATGTTACCTGCATTGTCGAGGACACGTCCCGTGTTACCTGTATTGTCGAGGACACGTCCCGTGTTACCTGTATTGTCGAGGACACGTCCCGTGTTACCTGTATTGTCGAGGACACGTCTCGTGTTACCTGTAGTTTTGAGGACATGTCCCGTGTTACCTGTATTGTCGAGGACACGTCCCGTGTTACCTGTATTGTCGAGGACACGTCCGGTGTTACCTGTATTGTCGAGGACACGTCTCGTGTTACCTGTAGTTTTGAGGACACGTCCCGTGTTACCTGTATTGTCGAGGACACGTCCCGTGTTACCTGTATTGTCGAGGACATGTCCCATGTTACCTATAGCAGTGAGGACACGTCCCATGTTACCTATAGCCGTGAGGACACGTCCCGTGTTACGTGTATTGTCGAGGACACGTCCATGTTACCTTTAGCGGTGAGGACACGTCCCGTGTTACCTGTAGTGGTGAGGACACATCCCGTGTTACCTGTATCGGTTAGGACACGTCCTGTGTTACCTGTATTGTCGAGGACACGTCCTGTGTTACCTGTATTGTTGAGGACACGTCCTGTGTTACCTGTATTGTCGAGGACACGTCCCGTGTTACCTGTATTGTCGAGGACACGTCCCATATTACCTGTATTGTTGAGGACACGTCACATGTTACCAATAGCAGTGAGGACACGTCCCATATTACCAGTATTGTCAAGGACACGTCCCATGTTACCTGTAGCGGTGAGGACACGTCCCCTTTTACCTGTAGCAGGTGGAATTGATCCACAGATTGACGTCCTAGAAGTAGGACGGACTCAGGGTTTGTCTCAGTTTGTGGTCTACGCACTGCGGTTTGTCTGCCACATAACGTCACACCATTTGGCAGCAGACGTCCATCGTTGACAGTTGATGACGTCACGATGGCATCGTCTCTTGCAGCATATGGAGCTTGTAAGTGGGCTCGTCTGCATGTCTTGATGTGGAATTATATTAACGTGTCTCCAGATGTCTCGCTTGCAGTTTGCAGTGACTGTGAAGTGAAGATGACGTCCAAACGAACCTGAAATGATTTAGTTTTTCTGTCTTTTCCAGGGGAGAACTCCGCATCGTTGTTTGATATCATGAGCAGAAATTAAGACTTGGGGGAAATCAATGTGTCGTTTATAGTTTTAAAAAAGCCTACATGGAACATCCCTAAATAAAAGTAACATTTTCGGCTCAATTTGGGTTGTAAACACACACACAGTGCAGGGAGGCGGTGATTTATGTGGGTTGGGACCGGGGGTGGATGAGGAGGGGGGACAGTGTCTATGAACATTTCTTCTTCCGTTCTCAGGGGGGGTTGCACCGGCTCAAGGCCGCTGGGAAACCAAATCTAGATAAGATTGTTGTTTGGGTTTCAGTCGAGGAAAACAATTTGCCCTCGGCCTTGAGTCCATAGCAGGTCTCAGGCTGGCAGCTCCAGACAGCCGAATGGGGGGGGGGGGGGTCAATTTCCACTGATCCTAGCAGACATCTTCTGCATGTTGTTGTCGATTCTGCGGACCAGCTCCGGGACCTCGCCCAAATGATCAGTATGGACCAAACTGGCATGCTGCTTACGGTCGAGTCCGGTCAACGCAAGAGTCTGTGCACTGCTAACTCGGCACATACCATTGCAGAATTCAGGCAACCTACCAGTTGTTGCCAGAATCTCACGGGTCTTGAGGTAGATCAGAACTCCGCCAGCGCCAATCTGTAGAATCCCGATCACCAATAATCCAAAGATGTAAACATCCTCCACATCCTCAGAGGACAGAACCGTCAGAGGTCTCCATCTGGCCCATGAGTCCTGAACGTATCCAGCCGCAAGCGTCCCCTCAGGACATGTGGGCTCCCCTCTGCCCGATCTCCAGGATGAGAAAATTTGATCAATTGCATTGAGAGACCAGCCGATCAAATCCATGATGTAAATTGAGTAAACAGTAAAGGGATGTAAAAAAGAGGCTCTGAGTCAGACAGGACAAAGTTGCAGGCCAGAGTGGGAGGGAGGCAAGGAAACAGGAGCAAAGAGAAAAGCGTCTGCCTTCGCTGAGAGCAGGAGTGGAAATGAAACATAATTTTCAGCTCTGGGGTTATTAAGTTTGTCATTGCTGGAAATGCCAATCGGATTGTCAGAATTTAAAATATGTAGAACATCTGCATGTAGCTGGTTTTTATTTTGAAGGGGAAAAACTTTCCTCAGCCGGAGGTCTGATTCCCATCCTTCCACCAGATGTTAATAAACCTCATACCGCCTGTAAGCTTCTAGTTCTGCTCCTGTGAAACTGATCAGCTCGTTGTAAATGTGCTGGGAAGCTAAACCCCCGTCAGCTGCTAGTTTTGGATTTTGGACATTTTGGTTTGACACGAACACGTAAGAGCTGAACTGGCTTGGAAAATGTGACGTTAGCTAGCGCCGTAGCGATGGCAGCTAGCTTTTAACCACCCAACATGGCGGTGTGACAAACAATTTGAGTCACGGAGAGTGGTTTTTGTGTACATAATATACTGTATATGACACGTAAATGCCAGGATTATGTAGTGTAGAAGATGTCCACCAGGGGGAAGAAGACACGTATCAGATTGAAAACAACAGCAAAGCAATGTTTTCAGTGATGAAAGTGGTCTCTCTGATCCGTTAGGGAATAAAGTTATTAAATATGTACCTGTGCTTTGTGTTCATCAGGTTTCCACTATCCTCTGTACGGTAAAACGGCGGGCAGGGAGGAGTCGGAGGTGACTCCGCCCAGCAGGGGCGGCGCTGTTAGCAGCAAGCAGATCAGCGAGGCGTCCTCGTCCTGCGCCGTGGAGATGCTGCAGCAGCCGAGCCTTCAGTACCGCGGAAAGTCACCTGATGTGAGACCTGATGTCTGTTTTCTGCTGACAGATCTCCCAGCCCACGGAGATAAGCTCCCTATGACAAATAATCCCAGCTACGCTTGTTACCATGACAATAGGGTCCCAGCTACACGAGTTGCCATGACAACCAGGTAGAACTGGGAAGAATGGCAGCACAGCTACACATTGGTGTTCATTCTGGTTCTGAGCTGCAAAGAAAACGAAACATTTCTGCAGGTGAAGAACATCAACGTTCAGGTTCTGCAGGAGTTTCTGCCTCCGTCCCGCCACACCTAACACACGTTACCCACAATGCACTGGGTATGCTAGCATGACAAACCAGCAGCGCTGCATGGAAACGCTCCACATCGCTCCGTAGCAACACTCCCTGGCAACACTTTACAGCAACACTCCTCTGCATCACTCTGTGGAAATGGTCCATGGAAACTCTCCGCAGTATCGTTCTGCGGCAACGCTCCGTGGCATCTCTTCACGGCAACGCTTCACGGCAACGCTTCGTGGAAACGCTTCGTGGAAACGCTTCGTGAAAACGCTTCGTGGAAACGGTCCGTGGAAACGGTCCGTGGAAATGCTTTGTGAAAACGCTTCGTGGAAACGCTTCGTGGAAACGCTTCGTGGAAACGGTCCGTGGAAACGCTTTGTGAAAACGCTTTGTGAAAACGCTTCGTGAAAACGCTTCGTGGAAACGGTCCGTGGAAACGGTCCGTGGAAACGGTCCGTGGAAACGCTTCGTGGAAACGCTTCGTGGAAACGCTTCGTGGAAACGCTTCGTGGAAACGCTTCGTGAAAACGCTTCGTGGAAACGCTTCGTGGAAACGCTTCGTGGAAACGGTCCGTGGAAACGCTTCGTGGAAACGCTTCGTGGAAACGCTTCGTGGAAACGCTTCGTGAAAACGCTTTGTGAAAACGCTTCGTGGAAACGCTTCGTGGAAACGCTTCACGGCAACGCTTCACGGCAATGCTTCGTGGAAACGGTCCGTGGAAACGCTTAGTGGAAACGGTCCGTGGAAACGCTTCGTGGAAACGCTTCGTGGAAACGCTTCACGGCAACGCTTCGTGGAAACGGTCCGTGGAAACGCTTCGTGGAAACGCTTCGTGGAAACGCTTCACGGCAACGCTTCGTGGAAACGCTTCGTGGAAACGCTTCGTGGAAACGCTTCACGGCAACGCTTCGTGGAAACGGTCCGTGGAAACGCTTCACGGCAACGCTTCGTGGAAACGGTCCGTGGAAACGCTTCGTGGAAACGGTCCGTGGAAACGGTCCGTGGAAACGGTCCGTGGAAACGCTTCGTGGAAACGCTTCGTGGAAACGCTTCGTGGAAACGCTTCACGGCAACGCTACGTGGAAACGCTTCGTGGAAACGCTTCACGGCAACGCTTCGTGGAAACGCTTCGTGGAAACGCTTCACGGCAACGCTTCGTGGAAACGGTCCGTGGAAACGCTTCGTGGAAACGCTTCACGGCAACGCTTCGTGGAAACGCTTCACGGCAACGCTTCGTGGAAACGCTTCGTGGAAACGGTCCGTGGAAACGGTCCGTGGAAACGGTTCGTGGAAACGCTTTGTGAAAACGCTTCGTGGAAACGCTTCGTGGAAACGCTTTGTGAAAACGCTTCGTGGAAACGCTTCGTGGAAACGCTTCACGGCAACGCTTCGTGGAAACGGTCCGTGGAAACGCTTCGTGGAAACGCTTCGTGGAAACGCTTCACGGCAACGCTTCGTGGAAACGGTCCGTGGAAACGCTTTGTGAAAACGCTTCGTGGAAACGCTTCGTGGAAACGCTTCGTGGAAACGCTTCGTGGAAACGCTTCACGGCAACGCTTCGTGGAAACGGTCCGTGGAAACGCTTTGTGAAAACGCTTCGTGGAAACGCTTCGTGGAAACGCTTCGTGGAAACGCTTCACGGCAACGCTTCGTGGAAACGGTCCGTGGAAACGCTTTGTGGAAACGCTTCACGGCAACGCTTCGTGAAAACGCTACGTGGAAACGCTTCGTGGAAACGCTTCGTGGAAACGCTTCGTGAAAACGCTTCGTGGAAACGCTTCGTGGAAACGCTTCGTGAAAACGCTTCGTGGAAACGCTTCGTGGAAACGCTACGTGGAAACGCTTCGTGGAAACGCTTCGTGGAAACGCTTCGTGAAAACGCTTCGTGGAAACGCTTTGTGGAAACGCTTCACGGCAACGCTTCGTGAAAACGCTACGTGGAAACGCTTCGTGGAAACGCTTCGTGGAAACGCTTCGTGAAAACGCTTCGTGGAAACGCTTCGTGGAAACGCTTCGTGAAAACGCTTCGTGGAAACGCTTCGTGAAAACGCTTCGTGGAAACGCTTCGTGGAAACGCTTCGTGGAAACGTTTCGTGGAAACGCTTCACAGCAATGCTTCGTGGAAACGGTCCGTGGAAACGCTTTGTGAAAACGCTTCGTGGAAACGCTTCGTGGAAACGCTTCGTGGAAACGCTTCGTGGAAACGCTTCACGGCAACGCTTCGTGGAAACGGTCCGTGGAAACGCTTTGTAAAAACGCTTCGTGGAAACGCTTTGTGAAAACGCTTCGTGGAAACGCTTCGTGGAAACGGTCCGTGGAAACGCTTTGTGGAAACGCTTCACGGCAACGCTTCGTGGAAACGCTTCGTGAAAACGCTTCGTGAAAACGCTTCGTGAAAACGCTTCGTGGAAACGCTTCGTGGAAACGCTTTGTGGAAACGCTTCACGGCAACGCTTCGTGGAAACGGTCCGTGGAAACGCTTTGTGGAAACGCTTCACGGCAACGCTTCGTGGAAACGCTTCGTGAAAACGCTTCGTGGAAACGCTTCGTGGAAACGCTTTGTGAAAACGCTTCGTGGAAACGCTTCGTGGAAACGCTTCACGGCAACGCTTCGTGGAAACGGTCCGTGGAAACGCTTTGTGGAAACGCTTCACGGCAACGCTTCGTGGAAACGCTTCGTGAAAACGCTTCGTGGAAACGCTTCACGGCAACGCTTCGTGGAAACGGTCCGTGGAAACGGTCCGTGGAAACGCTTTGTGAAAACGCTTTGTGAAAGCGCTTCGTGAAAACGCTTCGTGGAAACGCTTCGTGGAAACGCTTCGTGGAAACGCTTCGTGGAAACGCTTCGTGGAAACGCTTCACGGCAACGCTTCGTGGAAACGGTCCGTGGAAACGCTTTGTGAAAACGCTTTGTGAAAACGCTTTGTGAAAACGCTTCGTGGAAACGCTTCGTGGAAACGCTTTGTGAAAACGCTTCGTGAAAACGCTTCGTGGAAACGCTTCGTGGAAACGCTTTGTGGAAACGCTTCACGGCAACGCTTCGTGGAAACGGTCCGTGGAAACGCTTTGTGAAAACGCTTCGTGAAAACGCTTCGTGGAAACGCTTCGTGGAAACGCTTCGTGGAAACGCTTCACGGCAACGCTTCGTGGAAACGGTCCGTGGAAACGCTTTGTGAAAACGCTTCGTGAAAACGCTTCGTGAAAACGCTTCGTGAAAACGCTTCGTGGAAACGCTTTGTGAAAACGCTTCGTGAAAACGCTTCGTGGAAACGCTTCGTGGAAACGCTTCGTGGAAACGCTTCACGGCAACGCTTCGTGGAAACGGTCCGTGGAAACGCTTTGTGAAAACGCTTCGTGAAAACGCTTCGTGGAAACGGTCCGTGGAAACGGTCCGTGGAAACGCTTCGTGGAAACGCTTCGTGGAAACGCTTCGTGGAAACGGTCCGTGGAAACGGTCCGTGGAAACGCTTCGTGGAAACGCTTTGTGAAAACGCTTCGTGGAAACGCTTCGTGGAAACGCTTCACGGCAACGCTTCGTGGAAACGGTCCGTGGAAACGCTTCGTGGAAACGCTTCGTGGAAACGCTTCACGGCAACGCTTCGTGGAAACGGTCCGTGGAAACGCTTTGTGAAAACGCTTCGTGGAAACGCTTCGTGGAAACGCTTTGTGAAAACGCTTCGTGGAAACGCTTCGTGGAAACGCTTCACGGCAACGCTTCGTGGAAACGGTCCGTGGAAACGCTTCGTGGAAACGCTTCGTGGAAACGCTTCACGGCAACGCTTCGTGGAAACGGTCCGTGGAAACGCTTTGTGAAAACGCTTCGTGGAAACGCTTCGTGAAAACGCTTCGTGGAAACGCTTCACGGCAACGCTTCGTGGAAACGGTCCGTGGAAACGCTTTGTGAAAACGCTTCGTGGAAACGCTTCGTGGAAACGCTTCGTGGAAACGCTTCACGGCAACGCTTCGTGGAAACGGTCCGTGGAAACGCTTTGTGGAAACGCTTCACGGCAACGCTTCGTGAAAACGCTACGTGGAAACGCTTCGTGGAAACGCTTCGTGGAAACGCTTCGTGGAAACGCTTCGTGAAAACGCTTCGTGGAAACGCTTCGTGGAAACGCTTCGTGAAAACGCTTCGTGGAAACGCTTCGTGGAAACGCTTCGTGGAAACGTTTCGTGGAAACGCTTCACAGCAATGCTTCGTGGAAACGGTCCGTGGAAACGCTTTGTGAAAACGCTTCGTGGAAACGCTTCGTGGAAACGCTTCGTGGAAACGCTTCGTGGAAACGCTTCACGGCAACGCTTCGTGGAAACGGTCCGTGGAAACGCTTTGTAAAAACGCTTCGTGGAAACGCTTTGTGAAAACGCTTCGTGGAAACGCTTCGTGGAAACGGTCCGTGGAAACGCTTCGTGGAAACGCTTCACGGCAACGCTTCGTGGAAACGGTCCGTGGAAACGCTTCGTGGAAACGCTTCGTGGAAACGCTTCACGGCAACGCTTCGTGGAAACGGTCCGTGGAAACGCTTTGTGAAAACGCTTCGTGGAAACGCTTCGTGGAAACGCTTTGTGAAAACGCTTCGTGGAAACGCTTCGTGGAAACGCTTCACGGCAACGCTTCGTGGAAACGGTCCGTGGAAACGCTTCGTGGAAACGCTTCGTGGAAACGCTTCACGGCAACGCTTCGTGGAAACGGTCCGTGGAAACGCTTTGTGAAAACGCTTCGTGGAAACGCTTCGTGAAAACGCTTCGTGGAAACGCTTCACGGCAACGCTTCGTGGAAACGGTCCGTGGAAACGCTTTGTGAAAACGCTTCGTGGAAACGCTTCGTGGAAACGCTTCGTGGAAACGCTTCACGGCAACGCTTCGTGGAAACGGTCCGTGGAAACGCTTTGTGGAAACGCTTCACGGCAACGCTTCGTGAAAACGCTACGTGGAAACGCTTCGTGGAAACGCTTCGTGGAAACGCTTCGTGGAAACGCTTCGTGAAAACGCTTCGTGGAAACGCTTCGTGGAAACGCTTCGTGAAAACGCTTCGTGGAAACGCTTCGTGGAAACGCTTCGTGGAAACGTTTCGTGGAAACGCTTCACAGCAATGCTTCGTGGAAACGGTCCGTGGAAACGCTTTGTGAAAACGCTTCGTGGAAACGCTTCGTGGAAACGCTTCGTGGAAACGCTTCGTGGAAACGCTTCACGGCAACGCTTCGTGGAAACGGTCCGTGGAAACGCTTTGTAAAAACGCTTCGTGGAAACGCTTTGTGAAAACGCTTCGTGGAAACGCTTCGTGGAAACGGTCCGTGGAAACGCTTTGTGGAAACGCTTCACGGCAACGCTTCGTGGAAACGCTTCGTGAAAACGCTTCGTGAAAACGCTTCGTGAAAACGCTTCGTGGAAACGCTTCGTGGAAACGCTTTGTGGAAACGCTTCACGGCAACGCTTCGTGGAAACGGTCCGTGGAAACGCTTTGTGGAAACGCTTCACGGCAACGCTTCGTGGAAACGCTTCGTGAAAACGCTTCGTGGAAACGCTTCGTGGAAACGCTTTGTGAAAACGCTTCGTGGAAACGCTTCGTGGAAACGCTTCGTGGAAACGCTTCACGGCAACGCTTCGTGGAAACGGTCCGTGGAAACGCTTTGTGGAAACGCTTCACGGCAACGCTTCGTGGAAACGCTTCGTGAAAACGCTTCGTGGAAACGCTTCACGGCAACGCTTCGTGGAAACGGTCCGTGGAAACGGTCCGTGGAAACGCTTTGTGAAAACGCTTTGTGAAAGCGCTTCGTGAAAACGCTTCGTGGAAACGCTTCGTGGAAACGCTTCGTGGAAACGCTTCACGGCAACGCTTCGTGGAAACGGTCCGTGGAAACGCTTTGTGAAAACGCTTTGTGAAAACGCTTTGTGAAAACGCTTCGTGGAAACGCTTCGTGGAAACGCTTTGTGAAAACGCTTCGTGAAAACGCTTCGTGGAAACGCTTCGTGGAAACGCTTTGTGGAAACGCTTCACGGCAACGCTTCGTGGAAACGGTCCGTGGAAACGCTTTGTGAAAACGCTTCGTGAAAACGCTTCGTGAAAACGCTTCGTGGAAACGCTTTGTGAAAACGCTTCGTGAAAACGCTTCGTGGAAACGCTTCGTGGAAACGCTTCGTGGAAACGCTTCGTGGAAACGCTTCACGGCAACGCTTCGTGGAAACGGTCCGTGGAAACGCTTTGTGAAAACGCTTCGTGAAAACGCTTCGTGGAAACGGTCCGTGGAAACGGTGCGTGGAAACGCTTTGTGGAAACGCTTCGTGGAAACGCTTCGTGGAAACGCTTCGTGGAAACGGTCCGTGGAAACGGTCCGTGGAAACGCTTCGTGGAAACGCTTTGTGAAAACGCTTCGTGGAAACGCTTCGTGGAAACGCTTCACGGCAACGCTTCGTGGAAACGGTCCGTGGAAACGCTTCGTGGAAACGCTTCGTGGAAACGCTTCACGGCAACGCTTCGTGGAAACGGTCCGTGGAAACGCTTTGTGAAAACGCTTCGTGGAAACGCTTCGTGGAAACGCTTCGTGGAAACGCTTCGTGGAAACGCTTCACGGCAACGCTTCGTGGAAACGGTCCGTGGAAACGCTTTGTGAAAACGCTTCGTGGAAACGCTTCGTGGAAACGCTTCACGGCAACGCTTCGTGGAAACGGTCCGTGGAAACGCTTTGTGGAAACGCTTCACAGCAACGCTTCGTGAAAACGCTACGTGGAAACGCTTCGTGGAAACGCTTCGTGGAAACGCTTCGTGGAAACACTTCGTGAAAACGCTTCGTGGAAACGCTTCGTGGAAACGCTTCGTGGAAACGCTTCGTGGAAACACTTCGTGAAAACGCTTCGTGGAAACGCTTCGTGGAAACGCTTCGTGGAAACGTTTCGTGGAAACGCTTCACGGCAACGCTTCGTGGAAACGGTCCGTGGAAACGCTTCACGGCAACGCTTCGTGGAAACGGTCCGTGGAAACGCTTCACGGCAACGCTTCGTGGAAACGGTCCGTGGAAACGCTTTGTGAAAACGCTTCGTGGAAACGCTTTGTGAAAACGCTTCGTGGAAACGCTTCGTGGAAACGCTTCACGGCAACGCTTCGTGGAAACGGTCCGTGGAAACGCTTTGTGAAAACGCTTCGTGGAAACGCTTCGTGGAAACGCTTCGTGGAAACGCTTCACGGCAACGCTTCGTGGAAACGGTCCGTGGAAACGCTTTGTAAAAACGCTTCGTGGAAACGCTTTGTGAAAACGCTTCGTGGAAACGCTTCGTGGAAACGGTCCGTGGAAACGCTTTGTGGAAACGCTTCACGGCAACGCTTCGTGGAAACGCTTCGTGAAAACGCTTCGTGAAAACGCTTCGTGAAAACGCTTCGTGGAAACGCTTCGTGGAAACGCTTTGTGGAAACGCTTCACGGCAACGCTTCGTGGAAACGCTTCGTGGAAACGCTTCGTGGAAACGCTTCACGGCAACGCTTCGTGGAAACGGTCCGTGGAAACGCTTTGTGGAAACGCTTCACGGCAACGCTTCGTGGAAACGCTTCGTGAAAACGCTTCGTGGAAACGCTTCGTGAAAACGCTTCGTGGAAACGGTCCGTGGAAACGGTCCGTGGAAACGCTTTGTGAAAACGCTTTGTGAAAGCGCTTCGTGAAAACGCTTCGTGGAAACGCTTCGTGGAAACGCTTCGTGGAAACGCTTCACGGCAACGCTTCGTGGAAACGGTCCGTGGAAACGCTTTGTGAAAACGCTTTGTGAAAACGCTTCGTGAAAACGCTTCGTGGAAACGCTTCGTGGAAACGCTTTGTGAAAACGCTTCGTGAAAACGCTTCGTGGAAACGCTTCGTGGAAACGCTTCGTGGAAACGCTTCACGGCAACGTTTCGTGGAAACGCTTCGTGGAAACGCTTTGTGAAAACGCTTCGTGAAAACGCTTCGTGGAAACGCTTCGTGGAAACGCTTCGTGGAAACGCTTCACGGCAACGCTTCGTGGAAACGCTTCGTGGAAACGCTTCGTGGAAACGGTCCGTGGAAACGCTTTGTGAAAACGCTTCGTGAAAACGCTTCGTGGAAACGCTTCGTGGAAACGCTTCGTGGAAACGCTTCACGGCAACGCTTCGTGGAAACGGTCCGTGGAAACGCTTTGTGAAAACGCTTCGTGAAAACGCTTCGTGAAAACGCTTCGTGGAAACGCTTCGTGGAAACGCTTCACGGCAACGCTTCGTGGAAACGGTCCGTGGAAACGCTTTGTGAAAACGCTTCGTGGAAACGCTTCGTGAAAACGCTTCGTGGAAACGGTCCGTGGAAACGGTCCGTGGAAACGCTTTGTGGAAACGCTTCGTGGAAACGCTTCGTGGAAACGCTTCGTGGAAACGCTTCGTGAAAACGCTTCGTGGAAACGCTTCGTGGAAACGCTTTGGGGCAATGCTCCATCAGTCCATTTACCGTTATTTGCAGGAATATTCCTGAATGTATGAAAATGAAATCGGCCTGAATGCCAGCTTCTTCTTTGAAAAAACGCAATTTGCATCTCCATGAGAAGATATCTTCTAAAATTCCTACTAGCTTTGATTTGACTTATTTTATCTTCTGCCGAGGTCTCTGACAGTTTTAGAAGGAATCAAGTGTAAAAAAGGCTGATATGTTTAGTTTTTTCAGCCCTCCAGAACCAGACAGAACACTCACAGGAGAATATTTCATGGGATTTTGGGACATTTACGTTACGCCCCCGTGTGGGCTTTTCATCTGAAGCTCCGTCCTACAAGTTCTACCTGGGTTCAAAGACCCTGTGGGGTTCTAACAGGAGGGAAATAATCCACAGAGAAAACTTGCAGTTTTTCATTTCAGCTGCTCCAGAAAACCAACAGCTCCTTTCAGATAAACGTCTACAAACGTCTTCAGGCTCACATTGAAAACTTTTCATTTATTACTGCAGACGATAAAGAAAGCGAAATGGTGCAGCTAAAGCCGAGAGAATCAGCTGTTTGCAGTCTGTGCACGACTGGACGCCAGTTCTGCATGGATCAGCTCTTCTCATCACAGCCCGCATGACTTTACTGTCTGGGATTTCATCAGGGAGATTTTTTAACAGATCTGACTCTGAAGAAAAGCTGGTCAGCTTTAGTTACCATGGTTACCGAGTAGGGCCAAGCACAGACCACCAGAAAAAAACATGAAGTCTGGGTGGTCTGCCAGCTGGCTGCACATTTTACAGCTGAAAATGGTCACACAGATTCCAGGCTCAGATACACAGATTCCAGGTTGATTCCAGGCTCAGATCACACAGATTCAAAGCTTTTTCCAGGCTCAGATCACACAGATTCAAGGCTGATTCCAGGCTCAGATCACACAGATTCCAGGCTCAGATCACACAGATTCCAGGCTCAGATCACACAGATTCCAGGCTGATTCCAGGCTCAGATCACACAGATTCCAGGCTCAGATCACACAGATTTCAGGCTGATTCCAGGCTCAGAACACACAGATTCAAGGCTTTTTCCAGGCACAGATCACACAGATTCCAGGCTCAGATCACACAGATTCCAGGCTGATTCCAGGCTCAGATCACACAGATTCCAGGCTCAGATCACACAGATTCCAGGCTCAGATCACACAGATTCCAGGCTGATTCCAGGCTCAGATCACACAGATTCCAGGCTCAGATCACACAGATTTCAGGCTGATTCCAGGCTCAGAACACACAGATTCAAGGCTTTTTCCAGGCTCAGATCACACAGATTCCAGGCTCAGATCACACAGATTCCAGGCTGATTCCAGGCTCAGATCACACAGATTCCAGGCTCAGATCACACAGATTCCAGGCTGATTCCAGGCTCAGATCACACAGATTCCAGGCTCAGATCACACAGATTCCAGGCTGATTCCAGGCTCAGAACACACAGATTCAAGGCTTTTTCCAGGCTCAGATCACACAGATTCCAGGCTGATTCCAGGCTCAGAACACACAGATTCAAGGCTTTTTCCAGGCTCAGATCACACAGATTCCAGGCTCAGATGTGAGAAGATCCAGCCTGGAATCTGATGAAGTAGAATTAATAACCTTTAAATAGTGAAACAAAGTAACTGAAGATGTTTAACGAACCCGAACATGAATTTTCTCAGCAGATCATCGTCACCAGAACCAGTAAAGTTTTCCAGGTCCTCAGATTCAGACATGATGAAAGTTTGTTTGTTTGTTTGTTTATGCAGCCTTGTGAAAAGGCTTCCCCTGAGCAGGACAGAGAGGTGGAACGGGAGAGGAACCATGTGTCGTTTGCCCGACATCACCACACACACCATCACACACACCTGGGCATGAGCTACAACCTGATGTCAGGACAGTACGACATCTACCAAGGTACAGATGTGGTGGTCCCAGAACGGCTGCCGGGCCTGGTTCAGGTTTTTCTGCAGTTCTGGTGCTGATGAAACTCCTCCTGAGGCTCATTAAGGTGCCGGACGAGGCGGGCGCATGCCTCCTGTTGCCATGGTGACCAGTGATGTGAATGTTCGGTTCAGAACCCAGGCATACACGGGGAGAACATGCAATCTCCACACAGAAAGGCCACAGTTTGAACCCCCACCGAGGATCAAACCAGTGACCACCTTGCTGTGAGGCTACAGTGCTAACCACTACGCCACCGTGCCGCCAAAATGGCTTTTATTAATTGCGTTATTGTAAAATTTGAGGGAAGATTCTTGTATTTAGCCATTATGTAATCTGTTAAAATGACATATAATCCATAAAACATTTTATGTATAAAATACTTTGTTAAATGTTGGAAAAATGGTCGTCTGCATTTAAAGGGACATTTCATTCAAAAATCACTTTTCTAAGTGCTTAGAATAGCTTCTTGTGGGTTTTAAGTCATGAACAGACAAATCAACCCAGGAATAATTAGTTTTTAGCAGACTTTGCAATTAAATGTCTAAACGGCTCGTTTTAAAATATCCGTTCCTATGATGTTATAAACTATTAAGTTCCTCCGTCTGCTGGTCTCCAACTCCGCCGGGTGGACGAGGGAACTTCTCTACATAAACTGCTGTCAGACATGAATCACTCGCAGGTTTTATCTCCTCAGCAGACGACTGACTGCCGTTTTTCCGCCTCTGTGTCGCAGGTTTGAGCTCAAGGTCGCTGGTCTCCAGTCAGCAGGTGTCAGGACACTCCTCGACAGGTAGGTCTGGAACGTTTAGGCAGGTTTGTCTCATTTCATGTAGAAAACTATTCAAACTGCCTAAAACATTAAAAGCATCACAGGAAGCATCGAAACATTCATTTTAACTTTATTTATAAATGTACCATTATCACCTGCTTCATCATCTTCATCATCGTCACGCTCCGTCATCACGTACCTCGTGGCGCATCTACACGCCTTGTGTGTCTGCATGCTTCATGGTGCAGCAGGATGTTAAACGTCTTGGTTTGGTGTCTTTCTGCAGACAGTGAAGGGAAGAAGTAGGACCATGTGACCACGTCTCACATGAGGAGCAGCAGATTTATCAGACATCAGTTCCTTGGTGTTGAATAAGCTTCGCCTCGCTGAGAGGCAGAGAACAAAGAAAAAACCTCTTCATTTCTTACTAATGACAACTATCAGTTTTCTAACTCATCCGGAGGAGCCGGCGGGGGGGCAGAGCGGGACCAGGACCTTCACGTTGGAAGAACTACCTGTAGAAATCCAAACTTTTGTACATAAATAACATGTTATATCTCTGTGCACTCAGCCTGACTGCAGCGGCGGTCCTCTACTTTATAAAACGCACATCTATCATAGTGTATTATAGTGATGATAGACTGAATGTACTGATGATGACTCACTCCGAAGCTGCAGTGTGGATCATCTTTTAACCTTCTGTTGGGGCAGAAACAGCATTAGGAAGCTAAAAAGTCTATAATTATTGTTCTCATCATGATTATTGAAGTGGTCCTCCTCCCTCCATAGTGCTGCCTCTACATTCGTATTACTAACCTGTACTTTAGAGTAACCATGTTGATTGTATTGTCTTTATGTGAGAGTAACCCTTCACATCGACCCGCCCAGTGCCACGTAGGGACCCCTGTGGTGTATATAAGCTGTACAGATTCATGGCAGAGTACTCTGTCCATCTCCATCAGCCATGCAGGAAAGCAGAGGGCATAATGACATAACTGTCACTGTTCAGGTTGGAGATTTCATAACTCAATGTGGAATTTGGTCTGTTTGGTACCTAGCTTGCCACATTTTTCCAATCCGCTGCCCTGTCGGCTGCTTTCTACAAGCTAACTAGCTCAGTGCAGAGCCTCTGACAGACAGCAGTGCGTCAACATAAGTCCCGGAGTTCTGCACGTTTGCACACGCGTGGTTTAACCAACCATTTCTGGCATTTCTTCATTTTATTTCTGTTTATTTACTTTTGGTGTTTATTTATTTACTTTAAGATTATTTGTTGTAATAAAATTAAAATTAGTTTATTTAATTATACATTTTTTTTACTTTTATTCAAACTATTTTTCTATCCCATTTTTTCCCTATTTTTCTTGATTTTTTGACTGAATTTATTTTTTTATTATATAATTGTCATTAAATTCATGGGTTAAGGAATCAAAGTTAATTCACTGTGGAGGTAAATAGTTCAGTAAGAAATTAGATCGACTGATTTATCCTGAGAGTTTTATGTTTTTACACCTATTTAAGAACCAATCAGATTTCACAAACCCCTAACCAATCAGAGAGAGAGCTGACCGCGGCCTGTTCAGCTATTGGTGCTTTCGATTTGACGTTGGATTTGGGAATTAGCAGTATGAATTCGTGCGCCGACTGTCTTGGTCGGAGATCTGACTTCAGCACGAATTCTTGTTGCATTTCCGACTGCGATCTCGGAAAACCCGACCTCCGAGTGCACATTGAACGCATCACGTAGCCGAAAGTGAGTCGGTTAAAGGATCAATAAAATCTTTTTTAAGGAATTTAACTCAGAGACATAGATTTTCACCTACAGGGAAAAACGTTGGTGGATCAGTAACGATCGTCTCTGCTCCTTTTACGTACGGAAAAATGGTCGCCTCTTTTTCTTCTTGTCTTTATTCCTGCTGGTCACATGTGAGCTGTACTGCTCAGCGCTGCCCCCTGTGGTGGAGGCTGTTTGTTACATGTCTGCAAGTTCTCTGACACCAAAGTTATACTACATAGTTACAATAACCAGGTTAATACAATCTGACTTTTGCACATTTTTATTGATAGACAAAAGAAAATGAAAAAAATCCTTTTTTTCTGAGGAACGTCTGACAGACGATTTCTGGATCCGGTTATCTTCTTTAACATCCTTCAAGTAAAACCAAAGTACTTCACCTCTTTACGCCCGAGTTTATTTACTATTCCAGGAAATAAACACAGTCAAAAAAAACAAAGCAAGACTGAAATATAAGAAAACGCAAATATTAGACAGTTAAATAGAAATAAAGTAATTAAATAATCCTTTGAAAAGATCAGAAGCCGTTCGATTAACTTCTGATAAAACAGCTGTGGACGGTAAACAAACAAAACACATTTTTTCATAGTTTCAGCAGTTGCTTCTAAAATGGACCAAAGTACGAACATAAAGGAAGCAGAAGATAAATACAAAGGCTCAGTTTGAGCCAAAACTGCTTCTAAACCATAAACATGTATGTTCTTATTCTCCCTCCATAATTCATAGTGCAAAGCAGGAAACAACGCACAGAGGATGACCTTCAGATGATGAAGAAATGCTGCTTTGTTTATCAGGTTTAGCAGGAAAACATTGACAATGATGAGTTTTGGTCTTCTGCCCTAAAATACACTGACTTGTAATAAGTCTCATAATAAACACCCAGAACAAAGATGGCTGACGTCATCCTGCATCTATCAGCGGCTCTGCACCGCCCACACAACACCTTACCTGCATTGTTCGGTGGTCTTTCTGTTACTTGAATATAGTGCTATGAGCTCTGTTTACAAACGCTGTCAACTTTTGGAAGAGACGCTGTCTTATGAAGGCTGCTCGGTATTTTCATGTATCCCATGAACAACAAACTGTACAGACACGAAACCTGCTGTTGCTTTTTATACTGTACATGCCTTAATTCATATGTCTGGCAATCACGATTAAAGGATGTTTATAGAAAGTTCTTCTGTTTGGAATATTTTTTCCTCTTTTTCCAAACGTGACCCCCAGATGTTCCCGACTGCACGACCCCCAGATGTTCTCCGCCGCACGACCCCCAGATGTTCTCCGCCGCACGACCCCCAGATGTTCTCCGCCGCACGACCCCCAGATGTTCCCGACTGCACGACCCCCAGATGTTCCCCGCCGCACGACCCCCAGATGTTCCCGACTGCACGACCCCCAGATGTTCCCCGCCGCACGACCCCCAGATGTTCCCGACTGCACGACCCCCAGATGTTCCCCGCCGCACGACCCCCAGATGTTCCCGACTGCACGACCCCCAGATGTTCCCCGCCGCACGACCCCCAGATGTTCCCGACTGCACGACCCCCAGATGTTCCCCGCCGCACGACCCCCAGATGTTCCCGACTGCACGACCCCCAGATGTTCTCCGCCGCACGACCCCCAGATGTTCCCCGTCGCACGACCCCCAGATGTTCCCCGCCACACGACCCCCAGATGTTCCCCGCCGCACGACCCCCAGATGTTCTCCGCCGCACCACCCCCAGATGTTCCCCGCCGCACGACCCCCAGATGTTCCCCGCCACACGACCCCCAGATGTTCCCCGCCGCACCACCCCCAGATGTTCCCCGCCGCACCACCCCCAGATGTTCCCCGCCGCACGACCCCCAGATGTTCCCTGCCGCCTGACCCCCAGATGTTCCCTGCCGCCTGACCCCCAGATGTTCCCCGCCGCACGACCCCCAGATGTTCCCCACCGCACCACCCCCAGATGTTCCCTGCTGCATGACCCCCAGATGTTCCCCACCACACGACCCCCAGATGTTCCCTGCCGCACGACCCCCAGATGTTCCCCACTGCACCGCCCTGAGATGTTCCCCACCGCACGACCCCCAGATGTTCCCTGCCGCACGACCCCCAGATGTTCCCCGCCGCACGACCCCCAGATGTTCCCCACCGCACGGCCCCCAGATGTTCCCCGCCGCACGGCCCCCAGATGTTCCCCGCCGCACGGCCCCCAGATGTTCCCCGCCTCACGAGCCCCAGATGTTCCCCGCCTCATGACCCCCAGATGTTCCCCGCCTCACGACCCCCAGATGTTCCCCGCCGCAAAACCCATAGATGTTCCCCACCGCACGACTCCCAGATGTTCCCCACTTCACGACCTCTGCATGTTCATTACAAGGAACCTGGTGTAGCTCTTGGTGTTTGGACCACTTCTGGTTGACAGCACATTAGTTGTTATTCATGTCCAAGCCATCAACTGACATCTGGACCACATCTGGCCCGTACTGCCATTGCCATAGCTGAGCCATAAGTGCCCGAAGCAGGCCGGATTGAAGGGTCTGTTATCTGTACTTTCCCAGATACAGGACAGTTGGTCTGGTGGAATACTGGCCTTTTAGAATAGTTAATAGGAATAAATGTGAAGGTATTCACTTAATGAACAGCATGGGTCCAAAATAGTTATATATTTAAACTAACTAACAGAACTCTGACAGTTTTCTGTTTTTTACACTGGACAGTATGCTGAAAAACAATAGTACCTGTTGTCATCAGAGCACTGGGGGCCATGTCCCCCACGGTGAAGAAGTGGCTCAACAGATTTTTTTATTTATATTTTTATTTATTTGTTTGTTTATTTTTTACCAACGTGTGTGTGTTTACTTTCTAAGTGAATTAAACGGCTCAGTCATTTTCAGTTGACGCTGCATTTCCTCCTCCGGCCAGCAGGCGGCGCGACACTCTGAACCTTCTTCTTCTTTGCTTCCTGTTTAAAAACAAAATGGGTGGCGCCAAAGCTTGACAACAAAGCGGTTGTTTGGTTACTGGAAGCTCCCTGCTGTCATGGAGTCTCTTCTGTCCCAGATTCTGGTGCCGGTTCTGAGCGAAACGGCGGCGTGAAGACGCGCTTTTACCGGCGTGACTGGAAGTTTCCATCCGGAGACGCAGAAACGTCAACATGGCTGCGAAGACGGACCAACTTCTCATCGTTGTCTCCATCCTGGAAGGTGAGAGGGGCCGCTGGTGCTGCCGCTTCGGCCGCTCCTACCGCTGCTTCAGGCGGAAACCCTGCGGAGCTGCTCGGTCTCTGCTCCGGTTGTTATTTCTGGCTCCTGCCTGTTAAAACGCGGCGCTTTAAGCGGGTATAAGCGGGTTAAAGCGCCGTTTGTCCCGGTTTGTTTTTAACTATTTACTGTTTGTAGAGTTTCTACACTAACAGATTTTAAAATAAACTTTTATTTATTTCACACGTCATAAAACCACAACAACTTTTCTTAGTTTTAACTCTAAAATGGATCTTTTTGCATTTAAATAAAAAAACCCACAAACATCGTTGTTTGTGTGTTTAAATGACTAGATGTAGAAACAGCTGCTGGATGTGTTGTTTGTTTTTGTGTTAATATAAAATATTATATGTTACATTTCACAAACTACTACTACTACTGTGCTCATGTTTATTTATACCTTTCATTAAAGAAGGATAAAAACAGCTGCCTGTAAAATAAGCTGAAATTGACTAAAGAATAAATAATTTTTAATGAAAATCATGACATTATTTTTCTAATTCTGGTTCAAATAAGATAATTTATTCCATCAGTCATAAAGTAATATTTAGTTGAACAATCTTTTAATGTTTCCGCTCCAGTCAGGTGTTTTCTGTTCCTCTCAGTCAGACTTCTGCACCTGTTGACAGGTATTTTATCCCACTGTTCAACAGAAAAGTCTCTTATTTGTCCAGGACCCATTTGCTTGTTTGTTTTTCTTCAACTCAATTAAATGAAAAAGACAGTGTCTTATATTACTAAATTATATTTTTGCAATTTTTTATTGTTATACAATATATATCTCGATATTTACCTTAGCCTTGAATTAATGCTTTGGTGCAGACAATCGCATCAGTAAGATGATTTTGTGTCTCCATTAAAACATAATTGTTCATACTGCATTAAGATACGCTGATTTTAAACATTCATGCCAAAAGGATGAAATTGTAACGAAGCAAACTGATCAAAACCGTATTTATCGAACAGTTAAAGCAGTGGCAGAAACATGTCATTTTAAAACAAAATAAAGTGCCATTGCATGATAATAAATGCAACGTATGAAAAAAAGTGCTCTAGGGGGGACTTTTCAAATGATGAAATAAATTTATGGTACGACTACCTTTTGTGGCGACACTTTTGCGACATACTTTGCATACGACAGTTGTTTGGTCATCGTTTGGTGATCTTCTCCCCGGTATCCAAACCACCGCCAGATGAAGGATCCTGTACTACTTTTCTTCTATTCTTTTCTTTTTTGCCACTGAAACAGGCTATCCTTTTGAAAATTTATTTTGAATACCATTAAAACCACATCAATCAGCTTTGTCCTCCTTTATTAAATGTTAGATTATCAAATTTAACCAAAGGATTGTTATGTTTTGTGGAATAGCTAGCTGCATGTTCAACCCTCTCTTTTTTTCTTTTTTTTTTTAGTTTTAGCTTGTGGGACGGCAGGGGGACAGGTGTGTGTTTAGTAGGCAGGTAAAGGCTGAAATGGAGGCGGTGCTTCTGGTGTCAGTAGGTAGCTGGTTCCACCGACGTGGGTCACAGGTCCAGGCGGACCCGTCCAGGCGGAGCCGTCCAGGTCCGGACGTACCCGTCCAGGTCCGGACGTACCCGTCCAGGTCCAGGCGGAGCCGTCCAGGTCCAAGCGGACCCGTCCAGGTCCAGGCGGACCTGTCCTGGCGCCTTGCTGCTCGCCTGATCGTTGCTGGGACAGACGTCTCCTGATTGGAACAGTTGGATGAGAAAATAAATGGATTAATTTATAATTAATTTATTTGTGTAATTTTATTGATTTATTATTTTTCATTTCCTCGGTAAAAGTCGATCAGAAGTTTCTGGAACTGGTCCGAATGCTGATCGTTGTCATTGACGACACATCTGTGTGTTTACTTTCTGATCAGTGAATAAAATGTCTTCCTGTGCTGACCAGAACGTTGGACTAGTTCTGCCGGGTCGACATGATGACGAAGATCCGTCCTTGTCTTCCTCCAGGTCGCCACTTCCCCAAGAGTCCCCGTCTGAGTCTGGTGGTCCAGGCGAGCTTTGATGGCGAGCAGCTGGAGACGGACCCGGTGGAGCACCGGGAGCAGCCGCAGTTCAGCACCGAGCTGGCCTGGGAACTGGACCGCCGGACGCTGCACCAGCACAGGTCTGATCCGAGATCAATAAACACAGCCTGATCCATGGCCGTGTTCGCATGTCCACATGTCCGACGTCCACATGTCCGACGTCCACGTGTCCAACGTCCGCACGTCCGACGTCCACATGTCCGACGTCCACGTGTCCAACGTCCGCACGTCCGACGTCCACGTTTCCAACGTCCACATGTCCAACGTCCACGTGTCCGAACGTCCACGTGTCCGAACGTCCACGTGTCCAACGTCCACGTGTCCAACGTCCACATGTCCAACGTCCACGTGTCCAACGTCCACGTGTCCGAACGCCCCCGTGTTTGACGTCCACGTGTCCAACGTCCACGTGTCCAACGTCCACATGTCCAACGTCCACGTGTCCAACGTCCACGTGTCCGAACGCCCCCGTGTTTGACGTCCACGTGTCCGACGTCCACGTGTCCAACGTCCACGTGTCCAACGTCCACATGTCCAACGTCCACGTGTCCAACGTCCACGTGTCCGAACGCCCCCGTGTTTGACGTCCACGTGTCCAACGTCCGCACGTCCGACGTCCACGTTTCCAACGTCCACATGTCCGACGTCCACGTGTCCAACGTCCGCACGTCCGACGTCCACGTTTCCAACGTCCACATGTCCAACGTCCACGTGTCCAACGTCCACGTGTCCGACGTCCACATGTCCAACGTCCACGTGTCCAACGTCCACGTGTCCGAACGCCCCCGTGTTTGACGCCCCCTTGTTTGACGTCCACGTGTCCAACGTCCGCACGTCCAACGTCCGCACGTCCGACGTCCACATGTCCAACGTCCACGTGTCCGAACGTCCACGTGTCCGACGTCCACGTGTCCGACGTCCACGTGTCCAACGTCCACGTGTCCGAACGCCCCCGTGTTTGACGCCCCCTTGTTTGACGTCCACGTGTCCAACGTCCATGTGTCCAACGTCCGCACGTCCGACGTCCACGTTTCCAACGTCCACATGTCCAACGTCCACGTGTCCGAACGTCCACGTGTCCGACGTCCACGTGTCCGACGTCCACGTGTCCAACGTCCACGTGTCCGAACGCCCCCGTGTTTGACGCCCCCGTGTTTGACGCCCCCTTGTTTGACGTCCACGTGTCCAACGTCCACGTGTCCAACGTCCACGTGTCCAACGTCCGCACGTCCGACGTCCACGTTTCCAACGTCCACGTGTTTGAACGCCCCCGTGTCCGACGCCCACGTGTCCGACGTTCGATGTCGGACACGTGGGCGTCGGACACGGGGGCGTTCAAACGTCCGACATCCACGTGTCCGAACGTCCACGTGTCCAATGCCCACGTGTCCGACGTCCACGTGTCCGAACGCCCCCGTGTCCGAACGCCCCCGTGTTTGAACGTCCACGTGTTTGACGTCCACGTGTTTGACGTCCACGTGTCCGAACGTCCACGTGTCCGAACGTCCACGTGTCCGACGTCCACGTGTCCGACGTCCACGTGTCCGAACGTCCACTTGTCCGACATCCACGTGTCCGACGCCCACGTGTCCGAACGTCCGAACGCCCACGTGTCCGACGTCCGAACGCCCACGTGTCCGACGCCCACGTGTCCGACGTCCGAACGCCCACGTGTCCGACGTCCGAACGCCCACGTGTCCGACGTCCGAACGCCCACGTGTCCGACGTCCGAACGCCCACGTGTCCGACGTCCGAACGCCCACGTGTCCGACGCCCACGTGTCCGACGTCCGAACGCCCACGTGTCCGATGTCCGAACGCCCACGTGTCCGATGCCCACGTGTCCGAACGTCCCGAACGCCCACGTGTCCGATGTCCGCACGTCCGAACGCCCACGTGTCCGCACGTCCGAACGTCCACGTGTCCGACGTCTGAACGCCCACGTGTCCGACGCCCACATGTCCACGTGTCCGACGCCCACATGTCCACGTGTCCACGTGTCCGGCGCCCACATGTCCACGTGTCCACGTGTCCGACGCCCACATGTCCGACGTCCGAACGTCCACATGTCCGACGCCCACATGTCCACGTGTCCGACGCCCACATGTCCGACGTCCGAACGTCCACGTGTCCGACGCCCACATGTCCGACGTCCGAACGTCCACATGTCCGACGCCCACATGTCCACGTGTCCGACGCCCACATGTCCGACGTCCGAACGTCCACGTGTCCGACGTCCGAACGTCCACATGTCCGACGCCCACACGTCCACGTGTCCGACGCCCACATGTCCGACGTCCGAACGTCCACGTGTCCGACGCCCACATGTCCGA
This sequence comes from Telmatherina bonti, assembly GCF_933228915.1. Taxonomy (NCBI): domain Eukaryota; kingdom Metazoa; phylum Chordata; class Actinopteri; order Atheriniformes; family Telmatherinidae; genus Telmatherina; species Telmatherina bonti. The sequence goes on along the minus strand of NC_136611.1, from coordinate 3,423,982 downwards.
CGTCCGAACGTCCACATGTCCGACGCCCACATGTCCACGTGTCCGACGCCCACATGTCCGACGTCCGAACGTCCACGTGTCCGACGCCCACATGTCCGACGTCCGAACGCCCACGTGTCCGACGTCCGAACGTCCACGTGTCCGACGTCCACGTGTCCAACGCCCACGTGTCCGACGTCCGAACGTCCACGTGTCCGACATCTGCACGTCCGAACGCCCACGTGTCCGACGCCCACATGTCCACGTGTCCACGTGTCCGACGCCCACATGTCCGACGTCCGAACGTCCACGTGTCCGACGCCCACATGTCCGACGTCCGAACGCCCACGTGTCCGACGTCCGAACGTCCACGTGTCCGAACGTCCACGTGTCCGAACGCCCACGTGTCCGACGTCCGAACGTCCACGTGTCCGAACGTCCACGTGTCCGAACGCCCACGTGTCCGACGTCCGAACGTCCACGTGTCCGACATCTGCACGTCCGAACGCCCACGTGTCCGACGTCCGAACGTCCACGTGTCCGACGCCCACGTGTCCAACGTCCGAACGTCCACGTGTCCGACGCCCACGTGTCCAACGTCCGAACGTCCACGTGTCCGACGTCCACGTGTCCGACGCCCACGTGTCCAACGTCCGAACGTCCACGTGTCCGACGCCCACGTGTCCAACGTCCGAACGTCCACGTGTCCGACGCCCACGTGTCCAACGTCCGAACGTCCACGTGTCCGACGTCCACGTGTCCAACGCCCACGTGTCCGACGTCCGAACGTCCACGTGTCCGACATCTGCACGTCCGAACGCCCATGTGTCCGACGTCCGAACGTCCACGTGTCCGACGCCCACGTGTCCAACGTCCGAACGTCCACGTGTCCAACGCCCACATGTCCACGTGTCCGACGTCCGAACGTCCACGTGTCCAACGTCCGCACGTCCGACGTCCACGTTTCCAACGTCCACATGTCCAACGTCCACGTGTCCGAACGTCCACGTGTCCGAACGTCCACGTGTCCGACGTCCACGTGTCCAACGTCCACGTGTCCAACGTCCACATGTCCAACGTCCACGTGTCCAACGTCCACGTGTCCGAACGCCCCCGTGTTTGACGTCCACGTGTCCAACGTCCACGTGTCCAACGTCCACATGTCCAACGTCCACGTGTCCAACGTCCACGTGTCCGAACGCCCCCGTGTTTGACGTCCACGTGTCCGACGTCCACGTGTCCAACGTCCACGTGTCCAACGTCCACATGTCCAACGTCCACGTGTCCGAACGCCCCCGTGTTTGACGTCCACGTGTCCAACGTCCGCACGTCCGACGTCCACGTTTCCAACGTCCACATGTCCGACGTCCACGTGTCCAACGTCCGCACGTCCGACGTCCACGTTTCCAACGTCCACATGTCCAACGTCCACGTGTCCAACGTCCACGTGTCCGACGTCCACGTGTCCGACGTCCACGTGTCCAACGTCCACGTGTCCAACGTCCACGTGTCCGAACGCCCCCGTGTTTGACGCCCCCTTGTTTGACGTCCACGTGTCCAACGTCCATGTGTCCAACGTCCGCACGTCCGACGTCCACGTTTCCAACGTCCACATGTCCAACGTCCACGTGTCCGAACGTCCACGTGTCCGACGTCCACGTGTCCGACGTCCACGTGTCCAACGTCCACGTGTCCGAACGCCCCCGTGTTTGACGCCCCCGTGTTTGACGCCCCCTTGTTTGACGTCCACGTGTCCAACGTCCACGTGTCCAACGTCCGCACGTCCGACGTCCACGTTTCCAACGTCCACGTGTTTGAACGCCCCCGTGTCCGACGCCCACGTGTCCGACGTTCGATGTCGGACACGTGGGCGTCGGACACGGGGGCGTTCAAACGTCCGACATCCACGTGTCCGAACGTCCACGTGTCCAATGCCCACGTGTCCGACGTCCACGTGTCCGAACGCCCCCGTGTTTGAACGTCCACGTGTTTGACGTCCACGTGTTTGACGTCCACGTGTCCGAACGTCCACGTGTCCGAACGTCCACGTGTCCGACGTCCACGTGTCCGACGTCCACGTGTCCGAACGTCCACTTGTCCGACATCCACGTGTCCGACGCCCACGTGTCCGAACGTCCGAACGCCCACGTGTCCGACGTCCGAACGCCCACGTGTCCGACGCCCACGTGTCCGACGTCCGAACGCCCACGTGTCCGACGTCCGAACGCCCACGTGTCCGACGCCCACGTGTCCGACGTCCGAACGCCCACGTGTCCGACGTCCGAACGCCCACGTGTCCGACGTCCGAACGCCCACGTGTCCGACGTCCGAACGCCCACGTGTCCGACGTCCGAACGCCCACGTGTCCGACGCCCACGTGTCCGACGTCCGAACGCCCACGTGTCCGATGTCCGAACGCCCACGTGTCCGATGCCCACGTGTCCGAACGTCCCGAACGCCCACGTGTCCGATGTCCGCACGTCCGAACGCCCACGTGTCCGCACGTCCGAACGTCCACGTGTCCGACGTCTGAACGCCCACGTGTCCGACGTCCACGTGTCCGACGTCCGAACGCCCACGTGTCCGACGCCCACATGTCCACGTGTCCACGTGTCCGACGCCCACATGTCCACGTGTCCACGTGTCCGGCGCCCACATGTCCACGTGTCCACGTGTCCGACGCCCACATGTCCGACGTCCGAACGTCCACATGTCCGACGCCCACATGTCCACGTGTCCGACGCCCACATGTCCGACGTCCGAACGTCCACGTGTCCGAACGTCCACGTGTCCGACGCCCACATGTCCGACGTCCGAACGTCCACATGTCCGACGCCCACATGTCCACGTGTCCGACGCCCACATGTCCGACGTCCGAACGTCCACGTGTCCGACGCCCACATGTCCGACGTCCGAACGTCCACATGTCCGACGCCCACATGTCCACGTGTCCGACGCCCACATGTCCGACGTCCGAACGTCCACGTGTCCGACGCCCACATGTCCGACGTCCGAACGCCCACGTGTCCGACGTCCGAACGTCCACGTGTCCGAACGTCCACGTGTCCGAACGCCCACGTGTCCGACGTCCACGTGTCCAACGCCCACGTGTCCGACGTCCGAACGTCCACATGTCCGACGCCCACATGTCCACGTGTCCGACGCCCACATGTCCGACGTCCGAACGTCCACGTGTCCGACGCCCACATGTCCGACGTCCGAACGTCCACGTGTCCGACGCCCACATGTCCGACGTCCGAACGTCCACGTGTCCGACGCCCACATGTCCGACGTCCGAACGCCCACGTGTCCGACGTCCGAACGTCCACGTGTCCGACGTCCACGTGTCCAACGCCCACGTGTCCGACGTCCGAACGTCCACGTGTCCGACATCTGCACGTCCGAACGCCCACGTGTCCGACGCCCACATGTCCACGTGTCCACGTGTCCGACGCCCACATGTCCGACGTCCGAACGTCCACGTGTCCGACGCCCACATGTCCGACGTCCGAACGCCCACGTGTCCGACGTCCGAACGTCCACGTGTCCGAACGTCCACGTGTCCGAACGCCCACGTGTCCGACGTCCGAACGTCCACGTGTCCGAACGTCCACGTGTCCGAACGCCCACGTGTCCGACGTCCGAACGTCCACGTGTCCGACATCTGCACGTCCGAACGCCCACGTGTCCGACGTCCGAACGTCCACGTGTCCGACGCCCACGTGTCCAACGTCCGAACGTCCACGTGTCCGACGCCCACGTGTCCAACGTCCGAACGTCCACGTGTCCGACGTCCACGTGTCCGACGCCCACGTGTCCAACGTCCGAACGTCCACGTGTCCGACGCCCACGTGTCCAACGTCCGAACGTCCACGTGTCCGACGCCCACGTGTCCAACGTCCGAACGTCCACGTGTCCGACGCCCACGTGTCCAACGTCCGAACGTCCACGTGTCCGACGTCCACGTGTCCAACGCCCACGTGTCCGACGTCCGAACGTCCACGTGTCCGACATCTGCACGTCCGAACGCCCATGTGTCCGACGTCCGAACGTCCACGTGTCCGACGCCCACGTGTCCAACGTCCGAACGTCCACGTGTCCAACGCCCACATGTCCACGTGTCCGACGTCCGAACGCCCACGTGTCCAACGTCCGAACGTCCACGTGTCCGACATCTGCACGTCCGAACGCCCATGTGTCCGACGTCCGAACGTCCACGTGTCCGACGCCCACGTGTCCGACGTCCGAACGTCCACGTGTCCGAACATCAGAACGTCCTCATGTCCCGGTCATGTGACTACGAGCTATCACCATGGCAACCACAAACCACAAGAAAACATCTGATTTGCGTCTTTCTTTGTTGAAATTCGATGAAAAACAAAACAAATCGTTATGTTGAAGCTGCGCGGCGTTGGCGTCGCCTGCGTTTCATGCGTCCGGTGGTGGCCGTGCTCTCCGCTCTCAGGAGGCATCCTGGCTCATGTTGACCGAACTACTTTTTCTCTCTGGACGCTCGGCACGTAGAAAATGGCGGGATTGCTGGACGTTCGGACACGTCCTTCATCCTCTTCCTCATCAGTTCAGCGAATAAAAGGTCATGTGATTAAAGTAAGATGGAGGCTTGGGTCATGTGAGGGTTGTCCTCTAATGTCCTGTCTGCTTCCCGTCCGCTCAGGCTGCAGAGGACTCCCATCAAGCTGCAGTGTTTCGCCGTGGACGCCGTCAGCAGGAATAGGGACGCCGTGGGCTACGTCATCCTGGACCTGAGATCAGTCCAGGAGGTGAGACAGGTGAGTTCGTCAGGTGGAGGACGACATGATGACCGAAGCGTTAGCTCAACCTCTGGCGTGTGTGTGTGTGTGTGTCAGGATCCTCGCTGGTTTCCTCTGCTGAGCAGTAAATACACCAAACAGAGACCGGCTCTCCTCCTCGGCGCGGCGGTGGAGAGCGACTCCAAGGCCGCGCAACCCTCGCCTGATAGGTTCAGAGCCAAGAAGGCCCCGCCCCGACAAGGTCAGCTGATCTCACAGAGCTCGCCTCGTCTCTGCGGCTCGTCCTCAGTTTCCTTCTGAACAGGAGAAATCCACGCAGTGATGCCGTCCAGACAGTCCTGTTTCCCGACATACAGAGATTCCTTCTGAGTCTCTGGAACTATTTTCCCGCCGCTACTTCTGATTGGAGGTTGTGATTGGGTTCTGTCTGCAGGTTCCTCCTCGGTCGCAGGTCTCCTCCCGGAGAAGCTGGAGGCCCGGCTGGTTCCGGACCAGGGTTTCCACCAGGTGGGACCTGCAGGCGTCTGCAGCGACATGTTCGTCCTGTCCGTCACCGTGGCGTTCGCCAGCAGGCTGGAGCAGGTGATGCTGCCCGCGCTGCCGCCGCCGCTGTCCGTGTTTTATAAGAACTTCCAGCATCACAAGTCATGTGATCGATGTCTTTGTCCTCTTCATCCTCATCTTAACTTTCATCCTCTATTTCTTCCTCACCTTAATCATTGTCTTCGTCATTGTCTTCCATGTTTACAACATTGTCTAAATTATCTTCATCGTCCTCCTCCACACCTTCCTCCTCCTCGTGAGGAAGATGAAGGTCTGACTGACTCGTGAGGAAGGTGAAGGTCTTATTGGACTGACTCGTGAGGAAGATGAAGGTCTTATTGGACTGACTCGTGAAGAAGATGAAGGTCTTATTGGACTGACTCGTGAAGAAGATGAAGGTCTTATCGGACTGACTCGTGAAGAAGATGAAGGTCTTATCGGACTGACTCGTGAGGAAGATGAAGGTCTGACTGACTCGTGAGGAAGATGAAGGTCTTATCGGACTGACTCGTGAGGAAGATGAAGGTCTGACTGACTCGTGAGGAAGATGAAGGTCTTATTGGACTGACTCGTGAGGAAGATGAAGGTCTTATCGGACTGACTCGTGAGGAAGATGAAGGTCTGACTGACTCGTGAGGAAGATGAAGGTCTTCTTGGACTGACTCGTGAGGAAGATGAAGGTCTGACTGACTCGTGAGGAAGATGAAGGTCTTATCGGACTGACTCGTGAGGAAGATGAAGGTCTTATCGGACTGACTCGTGAGGAAGATGAAGGTCTTATCGGACTGACTCGTGAGGAAGATGAAGGTCTTATCGGACTGACTCGTGAGGAAGATGAAGGTCTTATCGGACTGACTCGTGAGGAAGATGAAGGTCTTATCGGACTGACTCGTGAGGAAGATGAAGGTCTTATTGGACTGACTCGTGAGGAAGATGAAGGTCTGACTGACTCGTGAGGAAGATGAAGGTCTGTTCGGACTGACTCGTGAAGAAGATGAAGGTCTTATTGGACTGACTCGTGAGGAAGATGAAGGTCTGTTCGGACTGACTTGTGAAGAAGATGAAGGTCTGACTGACTCGTGAGGAAGATGAAGCTCTGACTGACTCGTGAGGAAGATGAAGGTCTGACTGACTCGTGAGGAAGATGAAGCTCTGACTGACTCCTGAAGAAGATGAATGTCTGACTGACTCGTGAGGAAGATGAAGCTCTGACTGACTCGTGAAGAAGATGAAGGTCTGACTGACTCGTGAGGAAGATGAATGTCTGACTGACTCGTGAGGAAGATGAAGCTCTGACTGACTTGTGAAGAAGATGAAGGTCTGTTCGGACTGACTCATGAAGAAGATGAGGGTCTGACTGACTCGTGAGGAAGATGAAGGTCTGACTGACTCGTGAGGAAGATGAAGGTCTGACTGACTCGTGAGGAAGATGAAGGTCTGACTGACTCGTGAGGAAGATGAAGGTCTGACTGACTTGTGAAGAAGATGAAGGTCTGTTCGGACTGACTCATGAAGAAGATGAAGGTCTGACTGACTCGTGAGGAAGATGAAGCTCTGACTGACTCGTGAGGAAGATGAAGGTCTGACTGACTCGTGAGGAAGATGAAGCTCTGACTGACTCGTGAGGAAGATGAATGTCTGACTGACTCGTGAGGAAGATGAAGGTCTGACTGACTCGTGAGGAAGATGAAGCTCTGACTGACTTGTGAAGAAGATGAAGGTCTGTTCGGACTGACTCATGAAGAAGATGAAGGTCTGTTCGGACTGACTCATGAAGAAGATGAAGGTCTGTTCGGACTGACTCATGAAGAAGATGAAGGTCTGACTGACTCGTGAGGAAGATGAAGGTCTGACTGACTTGTGAAGAAGATGAAGGTCTGACTGACTCGTGAGGAAGATGAAGGTCTGACTGACTCATGAAGAAGATGAAGGTCTGTTCGGACTGACTCATGAAGAAGATGAAGGTCTGACTGACTCGTGAGGAAGATGAAGGTCTGACTGACTTGTGAAGAAGATGAAGGTCTGTTCGGACTGACTCATGAAGAAGATGAAGGTCTGACTGACTCGTGAGGAAGATGAAGGTCTGACTGACTTGTGAAGAAGATGAAGGTCTGACTGACTCGTGAGGAAGATGAAGGTCTGACTGACTCATGAAGAAGATGAAGGTCTGTTCGGACTGACTCATGAAGAAGATGAAGGTCTGACTGACTCGTGAGGAAGATGAAGGTCGGACTGACTCGTGAGGAAGATGAATGTCTGACTGACTCCTGAGGAAAATGAATGTCTGACTGACTCGTGAGGAAGATGAAGGTCTGACTGACTCGTGAGGAAGATGAAGCTCTGACTGACTCGTGAAGAAGATGAATGTCTGACTGACTCGTGAGGAAGATGAAGCTCTGACTGACTCGTGAAGAAGATGAAGGTCTGACTGACTCGTGAGGAAGATGAATGTCTGACTGACTCGTGAGGAAGATGAAGGTCTGACTGACTCGTGAGGAAGATGAAGGTCTGACTGACTCGTGAGGAAGATGAAGGTCTGACTGACTTGTGAAGAAGATGAAGGTCTGTTCGAAATGAACCATGAAGAAGATGAAGGTCTGACTGACTCGTGAGGAAGATGAAGCTCTGACTGACTCGTGAGGAAGATGAAGGTCTGACTGACTCGTGAGGAAGATGAAGCTCTGACTGACTCGTGAGGAAGATGAAGCTCTGACTGACTCGTGAGGAAGATGAATGTCTGACTGACTCGTGAAGAAGATGAAGGTCTGACTGACTCGTGAGGAAGATGAACCTCTGACTGACTTGTGAAGAAGATGAAGGTCTCTTCGGACTGACTCATGAAGAAGATGAAGGTCTGTTCGGACTGACTCATGAAGAAGATGAAGGTCTGTTCGGACTGACTCATGAAGAAGATGAAGGTCTGACTGACTCGTGAGGAAGATGAAGGTCTGACTGACTTGTGAAGAAGATGAAGGTCTGTTCGGACTGACTCATGAAGAAGATGAAGGTCTGACTGACTCGTGAGGAAGATGAAGGTCTGACTGACTCATGAAGAAGATGAAGGTCTGTTCGGACTGACTCATGAAGAAGATGAAGGTCTGACTGACTCGTGAGGAAGATGAAGGTCGGACTGACTCGTGAGGAAGATGAAGGTCTTATTGGACTGACTCGTGAGGAAGATGAAGGTCTTATTGGACTGACTCGTGAGGAAGATGAAGGTCTTATCGGACTGACTCGTGAGGAAGATGAAGGTCTTATTGGACTGACTCGTGAGGAAGATGAAGGTCTTATCGGACTGACTCGTGAAGAAGATGAAGGTCTTATTGGACTGACTCGTGAGGAAGATGAAGGTCTGTTCGGACTGACTCATGAAGAAGATGAAAGTCTTATCGGACTGACTCGTGAAGAAGATGAAGGTCTTATTGGACTGACTCGTGAGGAAGATGAAGGTCTGACTGACTCGTGAAGAAGATGAAGGTCTAACTGACTCGTGAGGAAGATGAATGTCTGACTGACTCGTGAGGAAGATGAAGGTCTGACTGACTCGTGAGGAAGATGAATGTCTGACTGACTCCTGAGGAAAATGAATGTCTGCCTGACTCGTGAGGAAGATGAAGCTCTGACTGACTCGTGAGGAAGATGAATGTCTGACTGACTCGTGAAGAAGATGAAGGTCTGACTGACTCGTGAGGAAGATGAAGGTCTGACTGACTCTTGAGGAAGATGAATGTCTGACTGACTCGTGAGGAAGATGAATGTCTTATTGGGCTGACTCGTGAAGATGAAGGTCTGACTGACTTGTGAGGAAGATGAAGCTCTGACTGACTCGTGAAGAAGATGAAGGTCTGACTGACTCGTGAAGAAGATGAAGCTCTGACTGACTTGTGAAGAAGATGAAGGTCTTATCGGACTGACTCCTGAAGAAGATGAAGGTCTTATCGGACTGACTCGTGAGGAAGATGAAGGTCTGACTGACTCGTGAGGAAGATGAAGGTCTTCTTGGACTGACTCGTGAGGAAGATGAAGGTCTGACTGACTCGTGAGGAAGATGAAGGTCTTATCGGACTGACTCGTGAGGAAGATGAAGGTCTTATCGGACTGACTCGTGAGGAAGATGAAGGTCTTATCGGACTGACTCGTGAGGAAGATGAAGGTCTTATCGGACTGACTCGTGAGGAAGATGAAGGTCTTATCGGACTGACTCGTGAGGAAGATGAAGGTCTTATCGGACTGACTCGTGAGGAAGATGAAGGTCTTATTGGACTGACTCGTGAGGAAGATGAAGGTCTGACTGACTCGTGAGGAAGATGAAGGTCTTATCGGACTGACTCGTGAAGAAGATGAAGGTCTTATCGGACTGACTCGTGAAGAAGATGGTCTTATCGGACTGACTCGTGAGGAAGATGAAGGTCTGTTCGGACTGACTCGTGAAGAAGATGAAGGTCTGACTGACTCGTGAGGAAGATGAAGCTCTGACTGACTCGTGAGGAAGATGAAGGTCTGACTGACTCGTGAGGAAGATGAAGCTCTGACTGACTCGTGAGGAAGATGAAGCTCTGACTGACTCGTGAGGAAGATGAAGGTCTGACTGACTCGTGAAGAAGATGAAGGTCTGACTCGTGAGGAAGATGAATGTCTGACTGACTCGTGAGGAAGATGAAGCTCTGACTGACTTGTGAAGAAGATGAAGGTCTGTTCGGACTGACTCATGAAGAAGATGAGGGTCTGACTGACTCGTGAGGAAGATGAAGGTCTGACTGACTCGTGAGGAAGATGAAGGTCTGACTGACTCGTGAGGAAGATGAAGGTCTGACTGACTCGTGAGGAAGATGAAGGTCTGTTCTGACTGACTTGTGAAGAAGATGAAGGTCTGTTCGGACTGACTCATGAAGAAGATGAAGGTCTGACTGACTCGTGAGGAAGATGAAGGTCTGACTGACTCGTGAGGAAGATGAAGGTCTGACTGACTCGTGAGGAAGATGAAGCTCTGACTGACTCGTGAGGAAGATGAATGTCTGACTGACTCGTGAGGAAGATGAAGGTCTGACTGACTCGTGAGGAAGATGAAGGTCTGACTGACTTGTGAAGAAGATGAAGGTCTGTTCAGACTGACTCATGAAGAAGATGAAGGTCTGTTCGGACTGACTCATGAAGAAGATGAAGGTCTGTTCGGACTGACTCATGAAGAAGATGAAGGTCTGACTGACTCGTGAGGAAGATGAAGGTCTGACTGACTTGTGAAGAAGATGAAGGTCTGACTGACTCGTGAGGAAGATGAAGGTCTGACTGACTCATGAAGAAGATGAAGGTCTGTTCGGACTGACTCATGAAGAAGATGAAGGTCTGACTGACTCGTGAGGAAGATGAAGGTCTGACTGACTTGTGAAGAAGATGAAGGTCTGTTCGGACTGACTCATGAAGAAGATGAAGGTCTGACTGACTCGTGAGGAAGATGAAGGTCTGACTGACTTGTGAAGAAGATGAAGGTCTGACTGACTCGTGAGGAAGATGAAGGTCTGACTGACTCATGAAGAAGATGAAGGTCTGTTCGGACTGACTCATGAAGAAGATGAAGGTCTGACTGACTCGTGAGGAAGATAAAGGTCTGACTGACTTGTGAAGAAGATGAAGGTCTGTTCGGACTGACTCATGAAGAAGATGAAAGTCTGTTCGGACTGACTCATGAAGAAGATGAAGGTCTGACTGACTCGTGAGGAAGATGGTCGGACTGACTCGTGAGGAAGATGAAGGTCTTATTGGACTGACTCGTGAGGAAGATGAAGGTCTTATCGGACTGACTCGTGAGGAAGATGAAGGTCTTATTGGACTGACTCGTGAGGAAGATGAAGGTCTTATCGGACTGACTCGTGAAGAAGATGAAGGTCTTATTGGACTGACTCGTGAGGAAGATGAAGGTCTGTTCGGACTGACTCATGAAGAAGATGAAGGTCTTATCGGACTGACTCGTGAAGAAGATGAAGGTCTTATTGGACTGACTCGTGAGGAAGATGAAGGTCTGTTCGGACTGACTCGTGAAGAAAATGAAGGTCTTATCGGACTGACTCGTGAAGAAGATGAAGGTCTTATCAGACTGACTCGTGAAGAAGATGAAGGTCTTATTGGACTGACTCGTGAGGAAGATGAAGCTCTGACTGACTCGTGAAGAAGATGAAGGTCTGACTGACTCGTGAGGAAGATGAAGCTCTGACTGACTCGTGAAGAAGATGAATGTCTGACTGACTCGTGAGGAAGATGAAGCTCTGACTGACTCGTGAAGAAGATGAAGGTCTTATCGGACTGACTCGTGAGGAAGATGAAGGTCTTATTGGACTGACTCGTGAGGAAGATGAAGCTCTGACTGACTCGTGAGGCAGATGAAGGTCTGTTCGGACTGACTCGTGAAGAAGATGAAGGTCTTATCGGACTGACTCGTTAAGAAGATGAAGGTCTTATCGGACTGACTCGTGAAGAAGATGAAGGTCTTATCGGACTGACTCGTGAGGAAGATGAAGGTCTGTTCGGACTGACTCGTGAAGAAGATGAAGGTCTGACTGACTCGTGAGGAAGATGAAGCTCTGACTGACTCGTGAGGAAGATGAAGGTCTGACTGACTCGTGAGGAAGATGAAGCTCTGACTGACTCGTGAAGAAGATGAATGTCTGACTGACTCGTGAGGAAGATGAAGCTCTGACTCGTGAAGAAGATGAAGGTCTGACTGACTCGTGAGGAAGATGAATGTCTGACTGACTCGTGAGGAAGATGAAGCTCTGACTGACTTGTGAAGAAGATGAAGGTCTGTTCGGACTGACTCATGAAGAAGATGAGGGTCTGACTGACTCGTGAGGAAGATGAAGGTCTGACTGACTCGTGAGGAAGATGAAGGTCTGACTGACTCGTGAGGAAGATGAAGGTCTGACTGACTTGTGAAGAAGATGGTCTGTTCGGACTGACTCATGAAGAAGATGAAGGTCTGACTGACTCGTGAGGAAGATGAAGGTCTGACTGACTCGTGAGGAAGATAAAGCTCTGACTGACTCGTGAGGAAGATGAATGTCTGACTGACTCGTGAGGAAGATGAAGGTCTGACTGACTCGTGAGGAAGATGAAGCTCTGACTGACTTGTGAAGAAGATGAAGGTCTGTTCGGACTGACTCATGAAGAAGATGAAGGTCTGTTCGGACTGACTCATGAAGAAGATGAAGGTCTGTTCGGACTGACTCATGAAGAAGATGAAGGTCTGACTGACTCGTGAGGAAGATGAAGGTCTGACTGACTTGTGAAGAAGATGAAGGTCTGACTGACTCGTGAGGAAGATGAAGGTCTGACTGACTCATGAAGAAGATGAAGGTCTGTTCGGACTGACTCATGAAGAAGATGAAGGTCTGACTGACTCGTGAGGAAGATGAAGGTCTGACTGACTTGTGAAGAAGATGAAGGTCTGTTCGGACTGACTCATGAAGAAGATGAAGGTCTGACTGACTCGTGAGGAAGATGAAGGTCTGACTGACTTGTGAAGAAGATGAAGGTCTGACTGACTCGTGAGGAAGATGGTCTGACTGACTCATGAAGAAGATGAAGGTCTGTTCGGACTGACTCATGAAGAAGATGAAGGTCTGACTGACTCATGAGGAAGATGAAGGTCTTATTGGACTGACTCGTGAGGAAGATGAAGGTCTTATCGGACTGACTCGTGAGGAAGATGAAGGTCTTATTGGACTGACTCGTGAGGAAGATGAAGGTCTTATCGGACTGACTCGTGAAGAAGATGAAGGTCTTATTGGACTGACTCGTGAGGAAGATGAAGGTCTTATTGGACTGACTCATGAAGAAGATGAAGGTCTTATCGGACTGACTCGTGAAGAAGATGAAGGTCTTATTGGACTGACTCGTGAGGAAGATGAAGGTCTGACTGACTCGTGAAGAAGATGAAGGTCTGACTGACTCGTGAGGAAGATGAATGTCTGACTGACTCGTGAGGAAGATGAAGGTCTGACTGACTCGTGAGGAAGATGAAGGTCTGACTGACTCCTGAGGAAAATGAAGGTCTGACTGACTTGTGAAGAAGATGAAGGTCTGTTCAGACTGACTCATGAAGAAGATGAAGGTCTGTTCGGACTGACTCATGAAGAAGATGAAGGTCTGTTCGGACTGACTCATGAAGAAGATGAAGGTCTGACTGACTCGTGAGGAAGATGAAGGTCTGACTGACTTGTGAAGAAGATGAAGGTCTGACTGACTCGTGAGGAAGATGAAGGTCTGACTGACTCATGAAGAAGATGAAGGTCTGTTCGGACTGACTCATGAAGAAGATGAAGGTCTGACTGACTCGTGAGGAAGATGAAGGTCTGACTGACTTGTGAAGAAGATGAAGGTCTGTTCGGACTGACTCATGAAGAAGATGAAGGTCTGACTGACTCGTGAGGAAGATGAAGGTCTGACTGACTTGTGAAGAAGATGAAGGTCTGACTGACTCGTAAGGAAGATGAAGGTCTGACTGACTCATGAAGAAGATGAAGGTCTGTTCGGACTGACTCATGAAGAAGATGAAGGTCTGACTGACTCGTGAGGAAGATGAATGTCTGACTGACTCCTGAGGAAAATGAATGTCTGACTGACTCGTGAGGAAGATGAAGCTCTGACTGACTCGTGAGGAAGATGAATGTCTGACTGACTCGTGAAGAAGATGAAGGTCTGACTGACTCGTGAGGAAGATGAAGGTCTGACTGACTCTTGAGGAAGATGAATGTCTGACTGACTCGTGAGGAAGATGAATGTCTTATTGGGCTGACTCGTGAAGATGAAGGTCTGACTGACTTGTGAGGAAGATGAAGCTCTGACTGACTCGTGAAGAAGATGAAGGTCTGACTGACTCGTGAAGAAGATGAAGCTCTGACTGACTTGTGAAGAAGATGAAGGTCTTATCGGACTGACTCCTGAAGAAGATGAAGGTCTTATCGGACTGACTCGTGAGGAAGATGAAGGTCTGACTGACTCGTGAGGAAGATGAAGGTCTTCTTGGACTGACTCGTGAGGAAGATGAAGGTCTGACTGACTCGTGAGGAAGATGAAGGTCTTATCGGACTGACTCGTGAGGAAGATGAAGGTCTTATCGGACTGACTCGTGAGGAAGATGAAGGTCTTATCGGACTGACTCGTGAGGAAGATGAAGGTCTTATCGGACTGACTCGTGAGGAAGATGAAGGTCTTATCGGACTGACTCGTGAGGAAGATGAAGGTCTTATCGGACTGACTCGTGAGGAAGATGAAGGTCTTATTGGACTGACTCGTGAGGAAGATGAAGGTCTGACTGACTCGTGAGGAAGATGAAGGTCTTATCGGACTGACTCGTGAAGAAGATGAAGGTCTTATCGGACTGACTCGTGAAGAAGATGGTCTTATCGGACTGACTCGTGAGGAAGATGAAGGTCTGTTCGGACTGACTCGTGAAGAAGATGAAGGTCTGACTGACTCGTGAGGAAGATGAAGCTCTGACTGACTCGTGAGGAAGATGAAGGTCTGACTGACTCGTGAGGAAGATGAAGCTCTGACTGACTCGTGAGGAAGATGAAGCTCTGACTGACTCGTGAGGAAGATGAAGGTCTGACTGACTCGTGAAGAAGATGAAGGTCTGACTCGTGAGGAAGATGAATGTCTGACTGACTCGTGAGGAAGATGAAGCTCTGACTGACTTGTGAAGAAGATGAAGGTCTCTTCGGACTGACTCATGAAGAAGATGAGGGTCTGACTGACTCGTGAGGAAGATGAAGGTCTGACTGACTCGTGAGGAAGATGAAGGTCTGACTGACTCGTGAGGAAGATGAAGGTCTGACTGACTCGTGAGGAAGATGAAGGTCTGACTGACTTGTGAAGAAGATGAAGGTCTGTTCTGACTGACTTGTGAAGAAGATGAAGGTCTGTTCGGACTGACTCATGAAGAAGATGAAGGTCTGACTGACTCGTGAGGAAGATGAAGGTCTGACTGACTCGTGAGGAAGATGAAGGTCTGACTGACTCGTGAGGAAGATGAAGCTCTGACTGACTCGTGAGGAAGATGAATGTCTGACTGACTCGTGAGGAAGATGAAGGTCTGACTGACTCGTGAGGAAGATGAAGCTCTGACTGACTTGTGAAGAAGATGAAGGTCTGACTGACTTGTGAAGAAGATGAAGGTCTGTTCAGACTGACTCATGAAGAAGATGAAGGTCTGTTCGGACTGACTCATGAAGAAGATGAAGGTCTGTTCGGACTGACTCATGAAGAAGATGAAGGTCTGACTGACTCGTGAGGAAGATGAAGGTCTGACTGACTTGTGAAGAAGATGAAGGTCTGACTGACTCGTGAGGAAGATGAAGGTCTGACTGACTCATGAAGAAGATGAAGGTCTGTTCGGACTGACTCATGAAGAAGATGAAGGTCTGACTGACTCGTGAGGAAGATGAAGGTCTGACTGACTTGTGAAGAAGATGAAGGTCTGTTCGGACTGACTCATGAAGAAGATGAAGGTCTTATCGGACTGACTCGTGAGGAAGATGAAGGTCTGACTGACTCGTGAGGAAGATGAAGGTCTTCTTGGACTGACTCGTGAGGAAGATGAAGGTCTGACTGACTCGTGAGGAAGATGAAGGTCTTATCGGACTGACTCGTGAGGAAGATGAAGGTCTTATCGGACTGACTCGTGAGGAAGATGAAGGTCTTATCGGACTGACTCGTGAGGAAGATGAAGGTCTTATCGGACTGACTCGTGAGGAAGATGAAGGTCTTATCGGACTGACTCGTGAGGAAGATGAAGGTCTTATTGGACTGACTCGTGAGGAAGATGAAGGTCTGACTGACTCGTGAGGAAGATGAAGGTCTTATCGGACTGACTCGTGAAGAAGATGAAGGTCTTATCGGACTGACTCGTGAGGAAGATGAAGGTCTTATCGGACTGACTCGTGAGGAAGATGAAGGTCTTATCGGACTGACTCGTGAGGAAGATGAAGGTCTTATTGGACTGACTCGTGAGGAAGATGAAGGTCTGACTGACTCGTGAGGAAGATGAAGGTCTGACTGACTCGTGAGGAAGATGAAGGTCTGACTGACTCGTGAGGAAGATGAAGCTCTGACTGACTCGTGAGGAAGATGAAGCTCTGACTGACTCGTGAGGAAGATGAAGGTCTGACTGACTCGTGAAGAAGATGAAGGTCTGACTGACTCGTGAGGAAGATGAATGTCTGACTGACTCGTGAGGAAGATGAAGCTTTGACTGACTTGTGAAGAAGATGAAGGTCTGTTCGGGCTGACTCATGAAGAAGATGAGGGTCTGACTGACTCGTGAGGAAGATGAAGGCGTGACTGACTCGTGAGGAAGATGAAGGTCTGACTGACTCGTGAGGAAGATGAAGGTCTCACTGACTTGTGAAGAAGATGAAGGTCTGTTCGGACTGACTCATGAAGAAGATGAAGGTCTGACTGACTCGTGAGGAAGATGAAGGTCTGACTGACTCGTGAGGAAGATGAAGGTCTGACTGACTCGTGAGGAAGATGAAGCTCTGACTGACTCGTGAGGAAGATGAATGTCTGACTGACTCGTGAGGAAGATGAAGGTCTGACTGACTCGTGAGGAAGATGAAGCTCTGACTGACTTGTGAAGAAGATGAAGGTCTGACTGACTTGTGAAGAAGATGAAGGTCTGTTCAGACTGACTCATGAAGAAGATGAAGGTCTGTTCGGACTGACTCATGAAGAAGATGAAGGTCTGTTCGGACTGACTCATGAAGAAGATGAAGGTCTGACTGACTCGTGAGGAAGATGAAGGTCTGACTGACTTGTGAAGAAGATGAAGGTCTGACTGACTCGTGAGGAAGATGAAGGTCTGACTGACTCATGAAGAAGATGAAGGTCTGTTCGGACTGACTCATGAAGAAGATGAAGGTCTGACTGACTCGTGAGGAAGATGAAGGTCTGACTGACTTGTGAAGAAGATGAAGGTCTGTTCTGACTGACTTGTGAAGAAGATGAAGGTCTGTTCGGACTGACTCATGAAGAAGATGAAGGTCTGACTGACTCGTGAGGAAGATGAAGGTCTGACTGACTCGTGAGGAAGATGAAGGTCTGACTGACTCGTGAGGAAGATGAAGCTCTGACTGACTCGTGAGGAAGATGAATGTCTGACTGACTCGTGAGGAAGATGAAGGTCTGACTGACTCGTGAGGAAGATGAAGCTCTGACTGACTTGTGAAGAAGATGAAGGTCTGACTGACTTGTGAAGAAGATGAAGGTCTGTTCAGACTGACTCATGAAGAAGATGAAGGTCTGTTCGGACTGACTCATGAAGAAGATGAAGGTCTGACTGACTCGTGAGGAAGATGAAGGTCTGACTGACTTGTGAAGAAGATGAAGGTCTGACTGACTCGTGAGGAAGATGAAGGTCTGACTGACTCATGAAGAAGATGAAGGTCTGTTCGGACTGACTCATGAAGAAGATGAAGGTCTGACTGACTCGTGAGGAAGATGAAGGTCTGACTGACTTGTGAAGAAGATGAAGGTCTGTTCGGACTGACTCATGAAGAAGATGAAGGTCTTATCGGACTGACTCGTGAGGAAGATGAAGGTCTGACTGACTCGTGAGGAAGATGAAGGTCTTCTTGGACTGACTCGTGAGGAAGATGAAGGTCTGACTGACTCGTGAGGAAGATGAAGGTCTTATCGGACTGACTCGTGAGGAAGATGAAGGTCTTATCGGACTGACTCGTGAGGAAGATGAAGGTCTTATCGGACTGACTCGTGAGGAAGATGAAGGTCTTATCGGACTGACTCGTGAGGAAGATGAAGGTCTTATCGGACTGACTCGTGAGGAAGATGAAGGTCTTATTGGACTGACTCGTGAGGAAGATGAAGGTCTGACTGACTCGTGAGGAAGATGAAGGTCTTATCGGACTGACTCGTGAAGAAGATGAAGGTCTTATCGGACTGACTCGTGAGGAAGATGAAGGTCTTATCGGACTGACTCGTGAGGAAGATGAAGGTCTTATCGGACTGACTCGTGAGGAAGATGAAGGTCTTATTGGACTGACTCGTGAGGAAGATGAAGGTCTGACTGACTCGTGAGGAAGATGAAGGTCTGACTGACTCGTGAGGAAGATGAAGGTCTGACTGACTCGTGAGGAAGATGAAGCTCTGACTGACTCGTGAGGAAGATGAAGCTCTGACTGACTCGTGAGGAAGATGAAGGTCTGACTGACTCGTGAAGAAGATGAAGGTCTGACTGACTCGTGAGGAAGATGAATGTCTGACTGACTCGTGAGGAAGATGAAGCTTTGACTGACTTGTGAAGAAGATGAAGGTCTGTTCGGACTGACTCATGAAGAAGATGAGGGTCTGACTGACTCGTGAGGAAGATGAAGGCGTGACTGACTCGTGAGGAAGATGAAGGTCTGACTGACTCGTGAGGAAGATGAAGGTCTGACTGACTTGTGAAGAAGATGAAGGTCTGTTCGGACTGACTCATGAAGAAGATGAAGGTCTGACTGACTCGTGAGGAAGATGAAGCTCTGACTGACTCGTGAGGAAGATGAAGGTCTGACTGACTCGTGAGGAAGATGAAGCTCTGACTGACTCGTGAGGAAGATGAATGTCTGACTGACTCGTGAGGAAGATGAAGGTCTGACTGACTCGTGAGGAAGATGAAGCTCTGACTGACTTGTGAAGAAGATGAAGGTCTGTTCAGACTGACTCATGAAGAAGATGAAGGTCTGTTCGGACTGACTCATGAAGAAGATGAAGGTCTGACTGACTCGTGAGGAAGATGAAGGTCTGACTGACTTGTGAAGAAGATGAAGGTCTGACTGACTCGTGAGGAAGATGAAGGTCTGACTGACTCATGAAGAAGATGAAGGTCTGTTCGGACTGACTCATGAAGAAGATGAAGGTCTGACTGACTCGTGAAGAAGATGAAGGTCTGTTCGGACTGACTCATGAAGAAGATGAAGGTCTGACTGACTCGTGAGGAAGATGAAGGTCTGACTGACTTGTGAAGAAGATGAAGGTCTGACTGACTCGTGAGGAAGATGAAGGTCTGACTGACTCATGAAGAAGATGAAGGTCTGTTCGGACTGACTCATGAAGAAGATGAAGGTCTGACTGACTCGTGAGGAAGATGAAGGTCGGACTGACTCGTGAGGAAGATGAAGGTCTTATTGGACTGACTCGTGAGTTAGATGAAGGTCTTATCGGACTGACTCGTGAGGAAGATGAAGGTCTTATTGGACTGACTCGTGAGGAAGATGAAGGTCTTATCGGACTGACTCGTGAAGAAGATGAAGGTCTTATTGGACTGACTCGTGAGGAAGATGAAGGTCTGTTCGGACTGACTCATGAAGAAGATGAAGGTCTTATCGGACTGACTCGTGAAGAAGATGAAGGTCTTATTGGACTGACTCGTGAGGAAGATGGTCTGTTCGGACTGACTCGTGAAGAAGATGAAGGTCTTATTGGACTGACTCGTGAAGAAGATGAAGGTCTTATCGGACTGACTCGTGAAGAAGATGAAGGTCTTATCGGACTGACTCGTGAAGAAGATGAAGGTGTTATCGGACTGACTCGTGAGGAAGATGAAGGTCTGTTCGGACTGACTCGTGAGGAAGATGGTCTGTTCGGACTGACTCATGAAGAAGATGAAGGTCTGACTGACTCGTGAGGAAGATGAAGCTCTGACTGACTCGTGAAGAAGATCAATGTCTGACTGACTCGTGAGGAAGATGAAGGTCTGACTGACTCGTGAGGAAGATGAAGGTCTGACTGACTCCTGAGGCAAATGAATGTCTGACTGACTCGTGAGGAAGATGAAGCTCTGACTGACTCGTGAGGAAGATGAATGTCTGACTGACTCGTGAAGAAGATGAAGGTCTGACTGACTCGTGAGGAAGATGAAGGTCTGACTGACTCGTGAGGAAGATGAATGTCTGACTGACTCGTGAGGAAGATGAATGTCTTATTGGACTGACTCGTGAAGATGAAGGTCTGACTGACTTGTGAGGAAGATGAAGCTCTGACTGACTCGTGAGGAAGATGAAGCTCTGACTGACTTGTGAAGAAGATGAAGGTCTGACTGACTCGTGAAGAAGATGAAGGTCTGACTGACTCGTGAAGAAGATGAAGCTCTGACTGACTTGTGAAGAAGATGAAGGTCTGTTCGGACTGACACGTGAAGAAGATGAAGGTCTGACTGACTCGTGAGGAAGATGAAGCTCTGACTGACTTGTGAAGAAGATGAAGGTCTTATCGGACTGACTCGTGAAGAAGATGAAGGTCTTATCGGACTGACTCGTGAAGAAGATGAAGGTGTTATCGGACTGACTCGTGAGGAAGATGAAGGTCTGTCTGACTCGTGAGGAAGATGAAGCTCTGACTGTCTCGTGAGGAAGATGAAGCTCTGACTGACTCGTGAGGAAGATGAAGCTCTGACTGACTCGTGAAGAAGATGAAGGTCTGACTGACTCGTGAGGAAGATGAATGTCTGACTGACTCGTGAGGAAGATGAAGGTCTGACTGACTCGTGAGGAAGATGAAGGTCTGACTGACTCCTGAGGAAAATGAATGTCTGACTGACTCGTGAGGAAGATGAAGCTCTGACTGACTCGTGAGGAAGATGAATGTCTGACTGACTCGTGAGGAAGATGAAGCTCTGACTGACTTGTGAAGAAGATGAAGGTCTGTTCGGACTGACTCATGAAGAAGATGAGGGTCTGACTGACTCGTGAGGAAGATGAAGGTCTGACTGACTCGTGAGGAAGATGAAGGTCTGACTGACTCGTGAAGAAGATGAAGGTCTGACTGACTCGTGAAGAAGATGAAGGTCTTATCGGACTGACTCGTGAGGAAGATGAAGGTCTTATCGGACTGACTCGTGAAGAAGATGAAGGTGTTATCGGACTGACTCGTGAGGAAGATGAAGGTCTTATTGGACTGACTCGTGAGGAAGATGAAGGTCTGACTGACTCGTGAGGAAGATGAAGGTCTGACTGACTCGTGAGGAAGATGAAGCTCTGACTGACTCGTGAGGAAGATGAAGCTCTGACTGACTCGTGAGGAAGATGAAGGTCTGACTGACTCGTGAAGAAGATGAAGGTCTGACTGACTCGTGAGGAAGATGAATGTCTGACTGACTCGTGAGGAAGATGAAGCTTTGACTGACTTGTGAAGAAGATGAAGGTCTGTTCGGACTGACTCATGAAGAAGATGAGGGTCTGACTGACTCGTGAGGAAGATGAAGGCGTGACTGACTCGTGAGGAAGATGAAGGTCTGACTGACTCGTGAGGAAGATGAAGGTCTGACTGACTTGTGAAGAAGATGAAGGTCTGTTCGGACTGACTCATGAAGAAGATGAAGGTCTGACTGACTCGTGAGGAAGATGAAGCTCTGACTGACTCGTGAGGAAGATGAAGGTCTGACTGACTCGTGAGGAAGATGAAGCTCTGACTGACTCGTGAGGAAGATGAATGTCTGACTGACTCGTGAGGAAGATGAAGGTCTGACTGACTCGTGAGGAAGATGAAGCTCTGACTGACTTGTGAAGAAGATGAAGGTCTGTTCAGACTGACTCATGAAGAAGATGAAGGTCTGTTCGGACTGACTCATGAAGAAGATGAAGGTCTGACTGACTCGTGAGGAAGATGAAGGTCTGACTGACTTGTGAAGAAGATGAAGGTCTGACTGACTCGTGAGGAAGATGAAGGTCTGACTGACTCATGAAGAAGATGAAGGTCTGTTCGGACTGACTCATGAAGAAGATGAAGGTCTGACTGACTCGTGAAGAAGATGAAGGTCTGTTCGGACTGACTCATGAAGAAGATGAAGGTCTGACTGACTCGTGAGGAAGATGAAGGTCTGACTGACTTGTGAAGAAGATGAAGGTCTGACTGACTCGTGAGGAAGATGAAGGTCTGACTGACTCATGAAGAAGATGATGGTCTGTTCGGACTGACTCATGAAGAAGATGAAGGTCTGACTGACTCGTGAGGAAGATGAAGGTCGGACTGACTCGTGAGGAAGATGAAGGTCTTATTGGACTGACTCGTGAGTTAGATGAAGGTCTTATCGGACTGACTCGTGAGGAAGATGAAGGTCTTATTGGACTGACTCGTGAGGAAGATGAAGGTCTTATCGGACTGACTCGTGAAGAAGATGAAGGTCTTATTGGACTGACTCGTGAGGAAGATGAAGGTCTGTTCGGACTGACTCATGAAGAAGATGAAGGTCTTATCGGACTGACTCGTGAAGAAGATGAAGGTCTTATTGGACTGACTCGTGAGGAAGATGGTCTGTTCGGACTGACTCGTGAGGAAGGTGAAGGTCTTATTGGACTGACTCGTGAAGAAGATGAAGGTCTTATCGGACTGACTCGTGAAGAAGATGAAGGTCTTATCGGACTGACTCGTGAAGAAGATGAAGGTGTTATCGGACTGACTCGTGAGGAAGATGAAGGTCTGTTCGGACTGACTCGTGAGGAAGATGGTCTGTTCGGACTGACTCATGAAGAAGATGAAGGTCTGACTGACTCGTGAGGAAGATGAAGCTCTGACTGACTCGTGAAGAAGATGAAGGTCTGACTGACTCGTGAGGAAGATCAATGTCTGACTGACTCGTGAGGAAGATGAAGGTCTGACTGACTCCTGAGGAAGATGAAGGTCTGACTGACTCCTGAGGAAAATGAATGTCTGACTGACTCGTGAGGAAGATGAAGCTCTGACTGACTCGTGAGGAAGATGAATGTCTGACTGACTCGTGAAGAAGATGAAGGTCTGACTGACTCGTGAGGAAGATGAAGGTCTGACTGACTCGTGAGGAAGATGAATGTCTGACTGACTCGTGAGGAAGATGAATGTCTTATTGGACTGACTCGTGAAGATGAAGGTCTGACTGACTTGTGAGGAAGATGAAGCTCTGACTGACTCGTGAGGAAGATGAAGCTCTGACTGACTTGTGAAGAAGATGAAGGTCTGACTGACTCGTGAAGAAGATGAAGGTCTGACTGACTCGTGAAGAAGATGAAGCTCTGACTGACTTGTGAAGAAGATGAAGGTCTGTTCGGACTGACTCGTGAAGAAGATGAAGGTCTGACTGACTCGTGAGGAAGATGAAGCTCTGACTGACTTGTGAAGAAGATGAAGGTCTTATCGGACTGACTCGTGAAGAAGATGAAGGTCTTATCGGACTGACTCGTGAAGAAGATGAAGGTGTTATCGGACTGACTCGTGAGGAAGATGGTCTGTCTGACTCGTGAGGAAGATGAAGCTCTGACTGTCTCGTGAGGAAGATGAAGCTCTGACTGACTCGTGAGGAAGATGAAGCTCTGACTGACTCGTGAAGAAGATGAAGGTCTGACTGACTCGTGAGGAAGATGAATGTCTGACTGACTCGTGAGGAAGATGAAGGTCTGACTGACTCGTGAGGAAGATGAAGGTCTGACTGACTCCTGAGGAAAATGAATGTCTGACTGACTCGTGAGGAAGATGAAGCTCTGACTGACTCGTGAGGAAGATGAATGTCTGACTGACTCGTGAGGAAGATGAAGCTCTGACTGACTTGTGAAGAAGATGAAGGTCTGTTCGGACTGACTCATGAAGAAGATGAGGGTCTGACTGACTCGTGAGGAAGATGAAGGTCTGACTGACTCGTGAGGAAGATGAAGGTCTGACTGACTCCTGAGGAAGATGAAGGTCTGACTGACTCCTGAGGAAAATGAATGTTTGACTGACTTGTGAAGAAGATGAAGGTCTGTTCGGACTGACTCATGAAGAAGATGAAGGTCTGACTGACTCGTGAGGAAGATGAAGCTCTGACTGACTCGTGAGGAAGATGAAGCTCTGACTGACTCGTAAGGAAGATGAATGTCTGACTGACTCGTGAGGAAGATGAAGCTCTGACTGACTCGTGAAGAAGATGGTCTGACTGACTCGTGAAGAAGATGAAGGTCTGACTGACTCGTGAGGAAGATGAAGGTCTGACTGACTCTTGAGGAAGATGAATGTCTGACTGACTCGTGAGGAAGATGAATGTCTTATTGGACTGACTCGTGAAGATGAAGGTCTGACTGACTTGTGAAGAAGATGAAGGTCTGACTGACTCGTGAGGAAGATGAAGCTCTGACTGACTCGTGAGGAAGATGAATGTCTGACTGACTCGTGAGGAAGATGAAGCTCTGACTGACTCGTGAGGAAGATGAAGGTCTGACTGACTCGTGAGGAAGATGAAGCTCTGACTGACTTGTGAAGAAGATGAAGGTCTGTTCGGACTGACTCATGAAGAAGATGAAGGTCTGTTCGGACTGACTCATGAAGAAGATGAAGGTCTGACTGACTCGTGAGGAAGATGAAGGTCTGACTGACTTGTGAAGAAGATGAAGGTCTGACTGACTCGTGAGGAAGATGAAGGTCTGACTGACTCATGAAGAAGATGAAGGTCTGTTCGGACTGACTCATGAAGAAGATGAAGGTCTGACTGACTCGTGAGGAAGATGAAGGTCGGACTGACTCGTGAGGAAGATGAAGGTCTTATTGGACTGACTCGTGAGTTAGATGAAGGTCTTATCGGACTGACTCGTGAGGAAGATGAAGGTCTTATTGGACTGACTCGTGAGGAAGATGAAGGTCTTATCGGACTGACTCATGAAGAAGATGGTCTGACTGACTCGTCAGGAAGATGAAGCTCTGACTGACTCGTGAAGAAGATGAAGGTCTGACTGACTCGTGAGGAAGATGAATGTCTGACTGACTCGTGAGGAAGATGAATGTCTGACTGACTCGTGAGGAAGATGAAGGTCTGACTGACTCCTGAGGAAAATGAATGTCTGACTGACTCGTGAGGAAGATGAAGCTCTGACTGACTCGTGAGGAAGATGAATGTCTGACTGACTCGTGAAGAAGATGAAGGTCTGACTGACTCGTGAGGAAGATGAAGGTCTGACTGACTCGTGAGGAAGATGAATGTCTGACTGACTCGTGAGGAAGATGAATGTCTTATTGGACTGACTCGTGAAGATGAAGGTCTGACTGACTTGTGAGGAAGATGAAGCTCTGACTGACTCGTGAGGAAGATGAAGCTCTGACTGACTTGTGAAGAAGATGAAGGTCTGACTGACTCGTGAAGAAGATGAAGGTCTGACTGACTCGTGAAGAAGATGAAGCTCTGACTGACTTGTGAAGAAGATGAAGGTCTGTTCGGACTGACTCGTGAAGAAGATGAAGGTCTGACTGACTCGTGAGGAAGATGAAGCTCTGACTGACTTGTGAAGAAGATGAAGGTCTGTTCGGACTGACTCGTGAAGAAGATGAAGGTCTTATCGGACTGACTCGTGAAGAAGATGAAGGTGTTATCGGACTGACTCGTGAGGAAGATGAAGGTCTGTCTGACTCGTGAGGAAGATGAAGCTCTGACTGACTCGTGAGGAAGATGAAGCTCTGACTGACTCGTGAGGAAGATGAAGCTCTGACTGACTCGTGAAGAAGATGAAGGTCTGACTGACTCGTGAGGAAGATGAATGTCTGACTGACTCGTGAGGAAGATGAAGGTCTGACTGACTCCTGAGGAAGATGAAGGTCTGACTGACTCCTGAGGAGAATGAATGTCTGACTGACTCGTGAGGAAGATGAAGCTCTGACTGACTCGTGAGGAAGATGAATGTCTGACTGACTCGTGAGGAAGATGAAGCTCTGACTGACTTGTGAAGAAGATGAAGGTCTGTTCGGACTGACTCATGAAGAAGATGAGGGTCTGACTGACTCGTGAGGAAGATGAAGGTCTGACTGACTCGTGAGGAAGATGAAGGTCTGACTGACTCCTGAGGAAGATGAAGGTCTGACTGACTCCTGAGGAAAATGAATGTTTGACTGACTTGTGAAGAAGATGAAGGTCTGTTCGGACTGACTCATGAAGAAGATGAAGGTCTGACTGACTCGTGAGGAAGATGAAGCTCTGACTGACTCGTGAGGAAGATGAAGCTCTGACTGACTCGTAAGGAAGATGAATGTCTGACTGACTCGTGAGGAAGATGAAGCTCTGACTGACTCGTGAAGAAGATGAAGGTCTGACTGACTCGTGAGGAAGATGAATGTCTGACTGACTCGTGAAGAAGATGAATGTCTTATTGGACTGACTCGTGAAGATGAAGGTCTGACTGACTTGTGAAGAAGATGAAGGTCTGACTGACTCGTGAGGAAGATGAAGCTCTGACTGACTCGTGAGGAAGATGAATGTCTGACTGACTCGTGAGGAAGATGAAGGTCTGACTGACTCGTGAGGAAGATGAAGCTCTGACTGACTTGTGAAGAAGATGAAGGTCTGTTCGGACTGACTCATGAAGAAGATGAAGGTCTGTTCGGACTGACTCATGAAGATGAAGAAGGTCTGTTCGGACTGACTCATGAAGAAGATGGTCTGACTGACTCGTGAGGAAAATGAATGTTTGACTGACTTGTGAAGAAGATGAAGGTCTGTTCGGACTGACTCATGAAGAAGATGAAGGTCTGACTGACTCGTGAGGAAGATGAAGCTCTGACTGACTCGTGAGGAAGATGAATGTCTGACTGACTCGTGAGGAAGATGAAGCTCTGACTGACTTGTGAAGAAGATGAAGGTCTGTTCGGACTGACTCATGAAGAAGATGAGGGTCTGACTGACTCGTGAGGAAGATGAAGGTCTGACTGACTCGTGAGGAAGATGAAGGTCTGACTGACTCGTGAGGAAGATGAAGGTCTGACTGACTCCTGAGGAAAATGAATGTTTGACTGACTTGTGAAGAAGATGAAGGTCTGTTCGGACTGACTCATGAAGAAGATGAAGGTCTGACTGACTCGTGAGGAAGATGAAGCTCTGACTGACTCGTGAGGAAGATGAAGCTCTGACTGACTCGTAAGGAAGATGAATGTCTGACTGACTCGTGAGGAAGATGAAGCTCTGACTGACTCGTGAAGAAGATGGTCTGACTGACTCGTGAAGAAGATGAATGTCTGACTGACTCGTGAGGAAGATGAAGGTCTGACTGACTCGTGAGGAAGATGAAGCTCTGACTGACTTGTGAAGAAGATGAAGGTCTGTTCGGACTGACTCATGAAGAAGATGAAGGTCTGTTCGGACTGACTCATGAAGAAGATGAAGGTCTGTTCGGACTGACTCATGAAGAAGATGAAGGTCTGACTGACTCGTGAGGAAGATGAAGGTCTGACTGACTTGTGAAGAAGATGAAGGTCTGACTGACTCGTGAGGAAGATGAAGGTCTGACTGACTCATGAAGAAGATGAAGGTCTGTTCGGACTGACTCATGAAGAAGATGAAGGTCTGACTGACTCGTGAGGAAGATGAAGGTCTGACTGACTTGTGAAGATGAAGGTCTGACTGACTCGTGAGGAAGATGAAGGTCTGACTGACTCATGAAGAAGATGAAGGTCTGTTCGGACTGACTCATGAAGAAGATGAAGGTCTGACTGACTCGTGAGGAAGATGAAGGTCTGACTGACTTGTGAAGAAGATGAAGGTCTGTTCGGACTGACTCATGAAGAAGATGAAGGTCTGACTGACTCGTGAGGAAGATGAAGGTCTGACTGACTTGTGAAGAAGATGAAGGTCTGACTGACTCGTGAGGAAGATGAAGGTCTGACTGACTCATGAAGAAGATGAAGGTCTGTTCGGACTGACTCATGAAGAAGATGGTCTGACTGACTCGTGAGGAAGATGAAGGACTTATTGGACTGACTCGTGAGGAAGATGAAGGTCTTATCGGACTGACTCGTGAGGAAGATGAAGGTCTTATTGGACTGACTCGTGAGGAAGATGAAGGTCTTATCGGACTGACTCGTGAAGAAGATGAAGGTCTTATTGGACTGACTCGTGAGGAAGATGAAGGTCTGTTCGGACTGACTCATGAAGAAGATGAAGGTCTTATCGGACTGACTCGTGAAGAAGATGAAGGTCTTATTGGACTGACTCGTGAGGAAGATGAAGGTCTGACTGACTCGTGAAGAAGATGAAGGTCTGACTGACTCGTGAGGAAGATGAATGTCTGACTGACTCCTGAGGAAGATGAAGGTCTGACTGACTCGTGAGGATGATGAAGGTCTGACTGACTCCTGAGGAAAATGAAGGTCTGACTGACTCGTGAGGAAGATGAAGGTCTGACTGACTCTTGAGGAAGATGAATGTCTGACTGACTCGTGAGGAAGATGAATGTCTTATTGGACTGACTCGTGAAGATGAAGGTCTGACTGACTTGTGAGGAAGATGAAGCTCTGACTGACTCGTGAGGAAGATGAAGCTCTGACTGACTTGTGAAGATGAAGGTCTGACTGACTCGTGAAGAAGATGAAGGTCTGACTGACTCGTGAAGAAGATGAAGCTCTGACTGACTTGTGAAGAAGATGAAGGTCTGTTCGGACTGACTCGTGAAGAAGATGAAGGTCTGACTGACTTGTGAAGAAGATGAAGGTCTTATCGGACTGACTCCTGAAGAAGATGAAGGTCTTATCGGACTGACTCGTGAGGAAGATGAAGGTCTGACTGACTCGTGAGGAAGATGAAGGTCTTCTTGGACTGACTCGTGAGGAAGATGAAGGTCTTCTTGGACTGACTCGTGAGGAAGATGAAGGTCTTATCGGACTGACTCGTGAGGAAGATGAAGGTCTTATCGGACTGACTCGTGAGGAAGATGAAGGTCTTATCGGACTGACTCGTGAGGAAGATGAAGGTCTCATCGGACTGACTCGTGAGGAAGATGAAGGTCTTATTGGACTGACTCGTGAGGAAGATGAAGGTCTGACTGACTCGTGAGGAAGATGAAGGTCTTATCGGACTGACTCGTGAAGAAGATGAAGGTCTTATCGGACTGACTCGTGAGGAAGATGAAGGTCTGTTCGGACTGACTCGTGAAGAAGATGAAGGTCTGACTGACTCGTGAGGAAGATGAATGTCTTATTGGACTGACTCGTGAAGATGAAGGTCTGACTGACTTGTGAGGAAGATGAAGCTCTGACTGACTCGTGAGGAAGATGAATGTCTGACTGACTCGTGAGGAAGATGAAGCTCTGACTGACTCGTGAGGAAGATGAAGGTCTGACTGACTCGTGAGGAAGATGAAGCTCTGACTGACTTGTGAAGAAGATGAAGGTCTGTTCGGACTGACTCATGAAGAAGATGAAGGTCTGTTCGGACTGACTCATGAAGAAGATGAAGGTCTGACTGACTCGTGAGGAAGATGAAGGTCTGACTGACTTGTGAAGAAGATGAAGGTCTGACTGACTCGTGAGGAAGATGAAGGTCTGACTGACTCATGAAGAAGATGAAGGTCTGTTCGGACTGACTCATGAAGAAGATGAAGGTCTGACTGACTCGTGAGGAAGATGAAGGTCGGACTGACTCGTGAGGAAGATGAAGGTCTTATTGGACTGACTCGTGAGTTAGATGAAGGTCTTATCGGACTGACTCGTGAGGAAGATGAAGGTCTTATTGGACTGACTCGTGAGGAAGATGAAGGTCTTATCGGACTGACTCATGAAGAAGATGGTCTGACTGACTCGTCAGGAAGATGAAGCTCTGACTGACTCGTGAAGAAGATGAAGGTCTGACTGACTCGTGAGGAAGATGAATGTCTGACTGACTCGTGAGGAAGATGAATGTCTGACTGACTCGTGAGGAAGATGAAGGTCTGACTGACTCCTGAGGAAAATGAATGTCTGACTGACTCGTGAGGAAGATGAAGCTCTGACTGACTCGTGAGGAAGATGAATGTCTGACTGACTCGTGAAGAAGATGAAGGTCTGACTGACTCGTGAGGAAGATGAAGGTCTGACTGACTCGTGAGGAAGATGAATGTCTGACTGACTCGTGAGGAAGATGAATGTCTTATTGGACTGACTCGTGAAGATGAAGGTCTGACTGACTTGTGAGGAAGATGAAGCTCTGACTGACTCGTGAGGAAGATGAAGCTCTGACTGACTTGTGAAGAAGATGAAGGTCTGACTGACTCGTGAAGAAGATGAAGGTCTGACTGACTCGTGAAGAAGATGAAGCTCTGACTGACTTGTGAAGAAGATGAAGGTCTGTTCGGACTGACTCGTGAAGAAGATGAAGGTCTGACTGACTCGTGAGGAAGATGAAGCTCTGACTGACTTGTGAAGAAGATGAAGGTCTGTTCGGACTGACTCGTGAAGAAGATGAAGGTCTTATCGGACTGACTCGTGAAGAAGATGAAGGTGTTATCGGACTGACTCGTGAGGAAGATGAAGGTCTGTCTGACTCGTGAGGAAGATGAAGCTCTGACTGACTCGTGAGGAAGATGAAGCTCTGACTGACTCGTGAGGAAGATGAAGCTCTGACTGACTCGTGAAGAAGATGAAGGTCTGACTGACTCGTGAGGAAGATGAATGTCTGACTGACTCGTGAGGAAGATGAAGGTCTGACTGACTCCTGAGGAAGATGAAGGTCTGACTGACTCCTGAGGAAAATGAATGTCTGACTGACTCGTGAGGAAGATGAAGCTCTGACTGACTCGTGAGGAAGATGAATGTCTGACTGACTCGTGAGGAAGATGAAGCTCTGACTGACTTGTGAAGAAGATGAAGGTCTGTTCGGACTGACTCATGAAGAAGATGAGGGTCTGACTGACTCGTGAGGAAGATGAAGGTCTGACTGACTCGTGAGGAAGATGAAGGTCTGACTGACTCCTGAGGAAGATGAAGGTCTGACTGACTCCTGAGGAAAATGAATGTTTGACTGACTTGTGAAGAAGATGAAGGTCTGTTCGGACTGACTCATGAAGAAGATGAAGGTCTGACTGACTCGTGAGGAAGATGAAGCTCTGACTGACTCGTGAGGAAGATGAAGCTCTGACTGACTCGTAAGGAAGATGAATGTCTGACTGACTCGTGAGGAAGATGAAGCTCTGACTGACTCGTGAAGAAGATGAAGGTCTGACTGACTCGTGAGGAAGATGAATGTCTGACTGACTCGTGAAGAAGATGAATGTCTTATTGGACTGACTCGTGAAGATGAAGGTCTGACTGACTTGTGAAGAAGATGAAGGTCTGACTGACTCGTGAGGAAGATGAAGCTCTGACTGACTCGTGAGGAAGATGAATGTCTGACTGACTCGTGAGGAAGATGAAGGTCTGACTGACTCGTGAGGAAGATGAAGCTCTGACTGACTTGTGAAGAAGATGAAGGTCTGTTCGGACTGACTCATGAAGAAGATGAAGGTCTGTTCGGACTGACTCATGAAGATGAAGAAGGTCTGTTCGGACTGACTCATGAAGAAGATGGTCTGACTGACTCGTGAGGAAAATGAATGTTTGACTGACTTGTGAAGAAGATGAAGGTCTGTTCGGACTGACTCATGAAGAAGATGAAGGTCTGACTGACTCGTGAGGAAGATGAAGCTCTGACTGACTCGTGAGGAAGATGAATGTCTGACTGACTCGTGAGGAAGATGAAGCTCTGACTGACTTGTGAAGAAGATGAAGGTCTGTTCGGACTGACTCATGAAGAAGATGAGGGTCTGACTGACTCGTGAGGAAGATGAAGGTCTGACTGACTCGTGAGGAAGATGAAGGTCTGACTGACTCGTGAGGAAGATGAAGGTCTGACTGACTCCTGAGGAAAATGAATGTTTGACTGACTTGTGAAGAAGATGAAGGTCTGTTCGGACTGACTCATGAAGAAGATGAAGGTCTGACTGACTCGTGAGGAAGATGAAGCTCTGACTGACTCGTGAGGAAGATGAAGCTCTGACTGACTCGTAAGGAAGATGAATGTCTGACTGACTCGTGAGGAAGATGAAGCTCTGACTGACTCGTGAAGAAGATGGTCTGACTGACTCGTGAAGAAGATGAATGTCTGACTGACTCGTGAGGAAGATGAAGGTCTGACTGACTCGTGAGGAAGATGAAGCTCTGACTGACTTGTGAAGAAGATGAAGGTCTGTTCGGACTGACTCATGAAGAAGATGAAGGTCTGTTCGGACTGACTCATGAAGAAGATGAAGGTCTGTTCGGACTGACTCATGAAGAAGATGAAGGTCTGACTGACTCGTGAGGAAGATGAAGGTCTGACTGACTTGTGAAGAAGATGAAGGTCTGACTGACTCGTGAGGAAGATGAAGGTCTGACTGACTCATGAAGAAGATGAAGGTCTGTTCGGACTGACTCATGAAGAAGATGAAGGTCTGACTGACTCGTGAGGAAGATGAAGGTCTGACTGACTTGTGAAGATGAAGGTCTGACTGACTCGTGAGGAAGATGAAGGTCTGACTGACTCATGAAGAAGATGAAGGTCTGTTCGGACTGACTCATGAAGAAGATGAAGGTCTGACTGACTCGTGAGGAAGATGAAGGTCTGACTGACTTGTGAAGAAGATGAAGGTCTGTTCGGACTGACTCATGAAGAAGATGAAGGTCTGACTGACTCGTGAGGAAGATGAAGGTCTGACTGACTTGTGAAGAAGATGAAGGTCTGACTGACTCGTGAGGAAGATGAAGGTCTGACTGACTCATGAAGAAGATGAAGGTCTGTTCGGACTGACTCATGAAGAAGATGGTCTGACTGACTCGTGAGGAAGATGAAGGACTTATTGGACTGACTCGTGAGGAAGATGAAGGTCTTATCGGACTGACTCGTGAGGAAGATGAAGGTCTTATTGGACTGACTCGTGAGGAAGATGAAGGTCTTATCGGACTGACTCGTGAAGAAGATGAAGGTCTTATTGGACTGACTCGTGAGGAAGATGAAGGTCTGTTCGGACTGACTCATGAAGAAGATGAAGGTCTTATCGGACTGACTCGTGAAGAAGATGAAGGTCTTATTGGACTGACTCGTGAGGAAGATGAAGGTCTGACTGACTCGTGAAGAAGATGAAGGTCTGACTGACTCGTGAGGAAGATGAATGTCTGACTGACTCGTGAGGAAGATGAAGGTCTGACTGACTCGTGAGGATGATGAAGGTCTGACTGACTCCTGAGGAAAATGAAGGTCTGACTGACTCGTGAGGAAGATGAAGGTCTGACTGACTCTTGAGGAAGATGAATGTCTGACTGACTCGTGAGGAAGATGAATGTCTTATTGGACTGACTCGTGAAGATGAAGGTCTGACTGACTTGTGAGGAAGATGAAGCTCTGACTGACTCGTGAGGAAGATGAAGCTCTGACTGACTTGTGAAGATGAAGGTCTGACTGACTCGTGAAGAAGATGAAGGTCTGACTGACTCGTGAAGAAGATGAAGCTCTGACTGACTTGTGAAGAAGATGAAGGTCTGTTCGGACTGACTCGTGAAGAAGATGAAGGTCTGACTGACTTGTGAAGAAGATGAAGGTCTTATCGGACTGACTCCTGAAGAAGATGAAGGTCTTATCGGACTGACTCGTGAGGAAGATGAAGGTCTGACTGACTCGTGAGGAAGATGAAGGTCTTCTTGGACTGACTCGTGAGGAAGATGAAGGTCTTCTTGGACTGACTCGTGAGGAAGATGAAGGTCTTATCGGACTGACTCGTGAGGAAGATGAAGGTCTTATCGGACTGACTCGTGAGGAAGATGAAGGTCTTATCGGACTGACTCGTGAGGAAGATGAAGGTCTCATCGGACTGACTCGTGAGGAAGATGAAGGTCTTATTGGACTGACTCGTGAGGAAGATGAAGGTCTGACTGACTCGTGAGGAAGATGAAGGTCTTATCGGACTGACTCGTGAAG
This sequence comes from Telmatherina bonti, assembly GCF_933228915.1. NCBI lineage: Eukaryota > Metazoa > Chordata > Actinopteri > Atheriniformes > Telmatherinidae > Telmatherina > Telmatherina bonti. The sequence continues at coordinate 3,389,980 of NC_136611.1, read as the reverse complement.
AAGATGAAGGTCTTATCGGACTGACTCGTGAGGAAGATGAAGGTCTGTTCGGACTGACTCGTGAAGAAGATGAAGGTCTGACTGACTCGTGAGGAAGATGAAGCTCTGACTGACTCGTGAGGAAGATGAAGGTCTGACTGACTCGTGAGGAAGATGAAGCTCTGACTGACTCGTGAGGAAGATGAAGCTCTGACTGACTCGTGAGGAAGATGAAGGTCTGACTGACTCGTGAAGAAGATGAAGGTCTGACTGACTCGTGGGGAATATGAATGTCTGACTGACTCGTGAGGAAGATGAAGCTCTGACTGACTTGTGAAGAAGATGGTCTGTTCGGACTGACTCATGAAGAAGATGAGGGTCTGACTGACTCGTGAGGAAGATGAAGGTCTGACTGACTCGTGAGGAAGATGAAGGTCTGACTGACTCGTGAGGAAGATGAAGGTCTGACTGACTCGTGAGGAAGATGAAGCTCTGACTGACTTGTGAAGAAGATGAAGGTCTGTTCGGACTTACTCATGAAGAAGATGAGGGTCTGACTGACTCGTGAGGAAGATGAAGGTCTGACTGACTCGTGAGGAAGATGAAGGTCTGACTGACTCGTGAGGAAGATGAAGGTCTGACTGACTTGTGAGGAAGATGAAGGTCTTTTCGGACTGACTCATGAAGAAGATGAAGGTCTGACTGACTCGTGAGGAAGATGAATGTCTGACTGACTCGTGAGGAAGGTGAAGGTCTGACTGACTTGTGAAGAAGATGAAGGTCTGACTGACTCGTGAGGAAGATGAAGGTCTTATCGGACTGACTCGTGAGGAAGATGAAGGTCTTATCGGACTGACTCGTGAGGAAGATGAAGGTCTTATCGGACTGACTCGTGAGGAAGATGAAGGTCTTATCGGACTGACTCGTGAGGAAGATGAAGGTCTTATTGGACTGACTCGTGAGGAAGATGAAGGTCTGACTGACTCGTGAGGAAGATGAAGGTCTTATCGGACTGACTCGTGAAGAAGATGAAGGTCTTATCGGACTGACTCGTGAGGAAGATGAAGGTCTGTTCGGACTGACTCGTGAAGAAGATGGTCTGACTGACTCGTGAGGAAGATGAAGCTCTGACTGACTCGTGAGGAAGATGAAGGTCTGACTGACTCGTGAGGAAGATGAAGCTCTGACTGACTCGTGAGGAAGATGAAGCTCTGACTGACTCGTGAGGAAGATGAAGGTCTGACTGACTCGTGAAGAAGATGAAGGTCTGACTGACTCGTGGGGAATATGAATGTCTGACTGACTCGTGAGGAAGATGAAGCTCTGACTGACTTGTGAAGAAGATGGTCTGTTCGGACTGACTCATGAAGAAGATGAGGGTCTGACTGACTCGTGAGGAAGATGATGGTCTGACTGACTCGTGAGGAAGATGAAGGTCTGACTGACTCGTGAGGAAGATGAAGCTCTGACTGACTTGTGAAGAAGATGAAGGTCTGTTCGGACTTACTCATGAAGAAGATGAGGGTCTGACTGACTCGTGAGGAAGATGAAGGTCTGACTGACTCGTGAGGAAGATGAAGGTCTGACTGACTCGTGAGGAAGATGAAGGTCTGACTGACTTGTGAGGAAGATGAAGGTCTTTTCGGACTGACTCATGAAGAAGATGAAGGTCTGACTGACTCGTGAGGAAGATGAATGTCTGACTGACTCGTGAGGAAGATGAAGGTCTGACTGACTTGTGAAGAAGATGAAGGTCTGACTGACTCGTGAGGAAGATGAAGGTCTGACTGACTCATGAAGAAGATGAAGGTCTGTTCGGACTGACTCATGAAGAAGATGAGGGTCTGACTGACTCGTGAGGAAGATGAAGGTCTGACTGACTCGTGAGGAAGATGAAGGTCTGACTGACTCGTGAGGAAGATGAAGGTCTGACTGACTCGTGAGGAAGATGAAGGTCTGACTGACTTGTGAAGAAGATGAAGGTCTTTTCGGACTGACTCATGAAGAAGATGAAGGTCTGACTGACTCGTGAGGAAGATGAAGCTCTGACTGACTCGAGAGGAAGATGAAGGTCTGACTGACTCGTGAGGAAGATGAAGCTCTTACTGACTCGTGAGGAAGATGAATGTCTGACTGACTCGTGAGGAAGATGAAGGTCTGACTGACTCGTGAGGAAGATGAAGCTCTGACTGACTTGTGAAGAAGATGAAGGTCTGTTCAGACTGACTCATGAAGAAGATGAAGGTCTGTTCGGACTGACTCATGAAGAAGATGAAGGTCTGACTGACTCGTGAGGAAGATGAAGGTCTGACTGACTTGTGAAGAAGATGAAGGTCTGACTGACTCGTGAGGAAGATGAAGGTCTTATTGGACTGACTCGTGAGGAAGATGAAGGTCTTATCGGACTGACTCGTGAGGAAGATGAAGGTCTTATTGGACTGACTCGTGAGGAAGATGAAGGTCTTATCGGACTGACTCGTGAAGAAGATGAAGGTCTTATTGGACTGACTCGTGAGGAAGATGAAGGTCTGTTCGGACTGACTCGTGAAGAAGATGAAGGTCTTATTGGACTGACTCGTGAGGAAGATGAAGGTCTGACTGACTCGTGAAGAAGATGAAGGTCTGACTGACTCGTGAGGAAGATGAATGTCTGACTGACTCGTGAGGAAGATGAAGGTCTGACTGACTCGTGAGGAAGATGAAGGTCTGACTGACTCCTGAGGAAAATGAAGGTCTGACTGACTCGTGAGGAAGATGAATGTCTGACTGACTCGTGAGGAAGATGAATGTCTTATTGGACTGACTCGTGAAGATGAAGGTCTGACTGACTTGTGAGGAAGATGAAGCTCTGACTGACTCGTGAGGAAGATGAAGCTCTGACTGACTTGTGAAGATGAAGGTCTGACTGACTCGTGAAGATGAAGGTCTGACTGACTCGTGAAGAAGATGAAGCTCTGACTGACTTGTGAAGAAGATGAAGGTCTGTTCGGACTGACTCGTGAAGAAGATGGTCTGACTGACTTGTGAAGAAGATGAAGGTCTTATCGGACTGACTCCTGAAGAAGATGAAGGTCTTATCGGACTGACTCGTGAGGAAGATGAAGGTCTGACTGACTCGTGAGGAAGATGAAGGTCTTCTTGGACTGACTCGTGAGGAAGATGAAGGTCTTCTTGGACTGACTCGTGAGGAAGATGAAGGTCTTATCGGACTGACTCGTGAGGAAGATGAAGGTCTTATCGGACTGACTCGTGAGGAAGATGAAGCTCTTATCGGACTGACTCGTGAGGAAGATGAAGGTCTAATCGGACTGACTCGTGAGGAAGATGAAGGTCTTATCGGACTGACTCGTGAGGAAGATGAAGGTCTTATTGGACTGACTCGTGAGGAAGATGAAGGTCTTATCGGACTGACTCGTGAAGAAGATGAAGGTCTTATCGGACTGACTCGTGAAGAAGATGAAGCTCTGACTGACTCGTGAGGAAGATGAAGGTCTGACTGACTCGTGAGGAAGATGAAGCTCTGACTGACTCGTGAGGAAGATGAAGCTCTGACTGACTCGTGAAGAAGATGAAGGTCTGACTGACTCGTGGGGAATATGAATGTCTGACTGACTCGTGAGGAAGATGAAGCTCTGACTGACTTGTGAAGAAGATGAAGGTCTGTTCGGACTGACTCATGAAGAAGATGAGGGTCTGACTGACTCGTGAGGAAGATGAAGGTCTGACTGACTCGTGAGGAAGATGAAGGTCTGACTGACTCGTGAGGAAGATGAAGGTCTGACTGACTTGTGAAGAAGATGAAGGTCTTTTCGGACTGACTCATGAAGAAGATGAAGGTCTGACTGACTCGTGAGGAAGATGAAGCTCTGACTGACTCGTGAGGAAGATGAAGGTCTGACTGACTCGTGAGGAAGATGAAGCTCTGACTGACTCGTGAGGAAGATGAATGTCTGACTGACTCGTGAGGAAGATGAAGGTCTGACTGACTCGTGAGGAAGATGAAGGTCTGACTGACTCATGAAGAAGATGAAGGTCTGTTCGGATTGACTCATGAAGAAGATGAAGGTCTGTTCGGACTGACTCATGAAGAAGATGAAGGTCTGACTGACTCGTGAGGAAGATGAAGGTCTGACTGACTTGTGAAGAAGATGAAGGTCTGTTCGGACTGACTCATGAAGAAGATGAAGGTCTGACTGACTCGTGAGGAAGATGAAGGTCTGACTGACTTGTGAAGAAGATGAAGGTCTGACTGACTCGTGAGGAAGATGAAGGTCTGACTGACTCATGAAGAAGATGAAGGTCTGTTCGGACTGACTCATGATGAAGATGAAGGTCTGACTGACTCGTGAGGAAGATGAAGGTCGGACTGACTCGTGAGGAAGATGAAGGTCTTATTGGACTGACTCGTGAGTTAGATGAAGGTCTTATCGGACTGACTCGTGAGGAAGATGAAGGTCTTATTGGACTGACTCGTGAGGAAGATGAAGGTCTTATCGGACTGACTCGTGAAGAAGATGAAGGTCTTATTGGACTGACTCGTGAGGAAGATGAAGGTCTGTTCGGACTGACTCATGAAGAAAATGAAGGTCTTATCGGACTGACTCGTGAAGAAGATGAAGGTCTTATTGGACTGACTCGTGAGGAAGATGAAGGTCTGTTCGGACTGACTCGTGAGGAAGGTGAAGGTCTTATTGGACTGACTCGTGAAGAAGATGGTCTTATCGGACTGACTCGTGAAGAAGATGAAGGTCTTATCGGACTGACTCGTGAAGAAGATGAAGGTGTTATTGGACTGACTCGTGAGGAAGATGAAGGTCTGTTCGGACTGACTCGTGAGGAAGATGAAGGTCTGTTCGGACTGACTCATGAAGAAGATGAAGGTCTGACTGACTCGTGAGGAAGATGAAGCTCTGACTGACTCGTGAAGAAGATGAAGGTCTGACTGACTCGTGAGGAAGATGAATGTCTGACTCGTGAGGAAGATGAAGGTCTGACTGACTCCTGAGGAAGATGAAGGTCTGACTGACTTCTGAGGAAAATGAATGTCTGACTGACTCGTGAGGAAGATGAAGCTCTGACTGACTCGTGAGGAAGATGAATGTCTGACTGACTCGTGAAGAAGATGAAGGTCTGACTGACTCGTGAGGAAGATGAAGGTCTGACTGACTCGTGAGGAAGATGAATGTCTGACTGACTCGTGAGGAAGATGAATGTCTTATTGGACTGACTCGTGAAGATGAAGGTCTGACTGACTTGTGAGGAAGATGAAGCTCTGACTGACTCGTGAGGAAGATGAAGCTCTGACTGACTTGTGAAGAAGATGAAGGTCTGACTGACTCGTGAAGAAGATGAAGGTCTGACTGACTCGTGAAGAAGATGAAGCTCTGACTGACTTGTGAAGAAGATGAAGGTCTTTTCGGACTGACTCGTGAAGAAGATGAAGGTCTGACTGACTCGTGAGGAAGATGAAGCTCTGACTGACTTGTGAAGAAGATGAAGGTCTTATCGGACTGACTCGTGAAGAAGATGAAGGTCTTATCGGACTGACTCGTGAAGAAGATGAAGGTGTTATCGGACTGACTCGTGAGGAAGATGAAGGTCTGTTCGGACTGACTCATGAACAAGATGAAGGTCTGACTGACTCGTGAGGAAGATGAAGCTCTGACTGACTCGTGAGGAAGATGAAGGTCTGACTGACTCGTGAGGAAGATGAAGCTCTGACTGACTCGTGAAGAAGATGAAGGTCTGACTGACTCGTGAGGAAGATGAATGTCTGACTGACTCGTGAGGAAGATGAAGGTCTGACTGACTCGTGAGGAAGATGAAGCTCTGACTGACTCCTGAGGAAAATGAATGTCTGACTGACTCGTGAGGAAGATGAAGCTCTGACTGACTCGTGAGGAAGATGAATGTCTGACTGACTCGTGAGGAAGATGAAGCTCTGACTGACTTGTGAAGAAGATGAAGGTCTGTTCGGACTGACTCATGAAGAAGATGAGGGTCTGACTGACTCGTGAGGAAGATGAAGGTCTGACTGACTCGTGAGGAAGATGAAGGTCTGACTGACTCCTGAGGAAAATGAATGTTTGACTGACTTGTGAAGAAGATGGTCTGTTCGGACTGACTCATGAAGAAGATGAAGGTCTGACTGACTCGTGAGGAAGATGAAGCTCTGACTGACTCGTGAGGAAGATGAAGCTCTGACTGACTCGTGAGGAAGATGAAGGTCTGACTGACTCGTGAGGAAGATGAAGGTCTGACTGACTCCTGAGGAAAATGAATGTTTGACTGACTTGTGAAGAAGATGAAGGTCTGTTCGGACTGACTCATGAAGAAGATGAAGCTCTGACTGACTCGTGAGGAAGATGAAGGTCTGACTGACTCGTGAAGAAGATGAAGGTCTGACTGACTCGTGGGGAATATGAATGTCTGACTGACTCGTGAGGAAGATGAAGCTCTGACTGACTTGTGAAGAAGATGGTCTGTTCGGACTGACTCATGAAGAAGATGAGGGTCTGACTGACTCGTGAGGAAGATGAAGGTCTGACTGACTCGTGAGGAAGATGAAGGTCTGACTGACTCGTGAGGAAGATGAAGCTCTGACTGACTTGTGAAGAAGATGAAGGTCTGTTCGGACTTACTCATGAAGAAGATGAGGGTCTGACTGACTCGTGAGGAAGATGAAGGTCTGACTGACTCGTGAGGAAGATGAAGGTCTGACTGACTCGTGAGGAAGATGAAGGTCTGACTGACTTGTGAGGAAGATGAAGGTCTTTTCGGACTGACTCATGAAGAAGATGAAGGTCTGACTGACTCGTGAGGAAGATGAATGTCTGACTGACTCGTGAGGAAGATGAAGGTCTGACTGACTTGTGAAGAAGATGAAGGTCTGACTGACTCGTGAGGAAGATGAAGGTCTGACTGACTCATGAAGAAGATGAAGGTCTGTTCGGACTGACTCATGAAGAAGATGAGGGTCTGACTGACTCGTGAGGAAGATGAAGGTCTGACTGACTCGTGAGGAAGATGAAGGTCTGACTGACTCGTGAGGAAGATGAAGGTCTGACTGACTCGTGAGGAAGATGAAGGTCTGACTGACTTGTGAAGAAGATGAAGGTCTTTTCGGACTGACTCATGAAGAAGATGGTCTGACTGACTCGTGAGGAAGATGAAGCTCTGACTGACTCGAGAGGAAGATGAAGGTCTGACTGACTCGTGAGGAAGATGAAGCTCTTACTGACTCGTGAGGAAGATGAATGTCTGACTGACTCGTGAGGAAGATGAAGGTCTGACTGACTCGTGAGGAAGATGAAGCTCTGACTGACTTGTGAAGAAGATGAAGGTCTGTTCAGACTGACTCATGAAGAAGATGAAGGTCTGTTCGGACTGACTCATGAAGAAGATGAAGGTCTGACTGACTCGTGAGGAAGATGAAGGTCTGACTGACTTGTGAAGAAGATGAAGGTCTGACTGACTCGTGAGGAAGATGAAGGTCTTATTGGACTGACTCGTGAGGAAGATGAAGGTCTTATCGGACTGACTCGTGAGGAAGATGAAGGTCTTATTGGACTGACTCGTGAGGAAGATGAAGGTCTTATCGGACTGACTCGTGAAGAAGATGAAGGTCTTATTGGACTGACTCGTGAGGAAGATGAAGGTCTGTTCGGACTGACTCGTGAAGAAGATGAAGGTCTTATTGGACTGACTCGTGAGGAAGATGAAGGTCTGACTGACTCGTGAAGAAGATGAAGGTCTGACTGACTCGTGAGGAAGATGAATGTCTGACTGACTCGTGAGGAAGATGAAGGTCTGACTGACTCGTGAGGAAGATGAAGGTCTGACTGACTCCTGAGGAAAATGAAGGTCTGACTGACTCGTGAGGAAGATGAATGTCTGACTGACTCGTGAGGAAGATGAATGTCTTATTGGACTGACTCGTGAAGATGAAGGTCTGACTGACTTGTGAGGAAGATGAAGCTCTGACTGACTCGTGAGGAAGATGAAGCTCTGACTGACTTGTGAAGATGAAGGTCTGACTGACTCGTGAAGATGAAGGTCTGACTGACTCGTGAAGAAGATGAAGCTCTGACTGACTTGTGAAGAAGATGAAGGTCTGTTCGGACTGACTCGTGAAGAAGATGGTCTGACTGACTTGTGAAGAAGATGAAGGTCTTATCGGACTGACTCCTGAAGAAGATGAAGGTCTTATCGGACTGACTCGTGAGGAAGATGAAGGTCTGACTGACTCGTGAGGAAGATGAAGGTCTTCTTGGACTGACTCGTGAGGAAGATGAAGGTCTTCTTGGACTGACTCGTGAGGAAGATGAAGGTCTTATCGGACTGACTCGTGAGGAAGATGAAGGTCTTATCGGACTGACTCGTGAGGAAGATGAAGCTCTTATCGGACTGACTCGTGAGGAAGATGAAGGTCTAATCGGACTGACTCGTGAGGAAGATGAAGGTCTTATCGGACTGACTCGTGAGGAAGATGAAGGTCTTATTGGACTGACTCGTGAGGAAGATGAAGGTCTTATCGGACTGACTCGTGAAGAAGATGAAGGTCTTATCGGACTGACTCGTGAAGAAGATGAAGCTCTGACTGACTCGTGAGGAAGATGAAGGTCTGACTGACTCGTGAGGAAGATGAAGCTCTGACTGACTCGTGAGGAAGATGAAGCTCTGACTGACTCGTGAAGAAGATGAAGGTCTGACTGACTCGTGGGGAATATGAATGTCTGACTGACTCGTGAGGAAGATGAAGCTCTGACTGACTTGTGAAGAAGATGAAGGTCTGTTCGGACTGACTCATGAAGAAGATGAGGGTCTGACTGACTCGTGAGGAAGATGAAGGTCTGACTGACTCGTGAGGAAGATGAAGGTCTGACTGACTCGTGAGGAAGATGAAGGTCTGACTGACTTGTGAAGAAGATGAAGGTCTTTTCGGACTGACTCATGAAGAAGATGAAGGTCTGACTGACTCGTGAGGAAGATGAAGCTCTGACTGACTCGTGAGGAAGATGAAGGTCTGACTGACTCGTGAGGAAGATGAAGCTCTGACTGACTCGTGAGGAAGATGAATGTCTGACTGACTCGTGAGGAAGATGAAGGTCTGACTGACTCGTGAGGAAGATGAAGCTCTGACTGACTTGTGAAGAAGATGAAGGTCTGTTCAGACTGACTCATGAAGAAGATGAAGGTCTGTTCGGACTGACTCATGAAGAAGATGAAGGTCTGACTGACTCGTGAGGACGATGAAGGTCTGACTGACTTGTGAAGAAGATGAAGGTCTGACTGACTCGTGAGGAAGATGAAGGTCTGACTGACTCATGAAGAAGATGAAGGTCTGTTCGGATTGACTCATGAAGAAGATGAAGGTCTGTTCGGACTGACTCATGAAGAAGATGAAGGTCTGACTGACTCGTGAGGAAGATGAAGGTCTGACTGACTTGTGAAGAAGATGAAGGTCTGTTCGGACTGACTCATGAAGAAGATGAAGGTCTGACTGACTCGTGAGGAAGATGAAGGTCTGACTGACTTGTGAAGAAGATGAAGGTCTGACTGACTCGTGAGGAAGATGAAGGTCTGACTGACTCATGAAGAAGATGAAGGTCTGTTCGGACTGACTCATGATGAAGATGAAGGTCTGACTGACTCGTGAGGAAGATGAAGGTCGGACTGACTCGTGAGGAAGATGAAGGTCTTATTGGACTGACTCGTGAGTTAGATGAAGGTCTTATCGGACTGACTCGTGAGGAAGATGAAGGTCTTATTGGACTGACTCGTGAGGAAGATGAAGGTCTTATCGGACTGACTCGTGAAGAAGATGAAGGTCTTATTGGACTGACTCGTGAGGAAGATGAAGGTCTGTTCGGACTGACTCATGAAGAAAATGAAGGTCTTATCGGACTGACTCGTGAAGAAGATGAAGGTCTTATTGGACTGACTCGTGAGGAAGATGAAGGTCTGTTCGGACTGACTCGTGAGGAAGGTGAAGGTCTTATTGGACTGACTCGTGAAGAAGATGGTCTTATCGGACTGACTCGTGAAGAAGATGAAGGTCTTATCGGACTGACTCGTGAAGAAGATGAAGGTGTTATTGGACTGACTCGTGAGGAAGATGAAGGTCTGTTCGGACTGACTCGTGAGGAAGATGAAGGTCTGTTCGGACTGACTCATGAAGAAGATGAAGGTCTGACTGACTCGTGAGGAAGATGAAGCTCTGACTGACTCGTGAAGAAGATGAAGGTCTGACTGACTCGTGAGGAAGATGAATGTCTGACTCGTGAGGAAGATGAAGGTCTGACTGACTCGTGAGGAAGATGAAGGTCTGACTGACTTCTGAGGAAAATGAATGTCTGACTGACTCGTGAGGAAGATGAAGCTCTGACTGACTCGTGAGGAAGATGAATGTCTGACTGACTCGTGAAGAAGATGAAGGTCTGACTGACTCGTGAGGAAGATGAAGGTCTGACTGACTCGTGAGGAAGATGAATGTCTGACTGACTCGTGAGGAAGATGAATGTCTTATTGGACTGACTCGTGAAGATGAAGGTCTGACTGACTTGTGAGGAAGATGAAGCTCTGACTGACTCGTGAGGAAGATGAAGCTCTGACTGACTTGTGAAGAAGATGAAGGTCTGACTGACTCGTGAAGAAGATGAAGGTCTGACTGACTCGTGAAGAAGATGAAGCTCTGACTGACTTGTGAAGAAGATGAAGGTCTTTTCGGACTGACTCGTGAAGAAGATGAAGGTCTGACTGACTCGTGAGGAAGATGAAGCTCTGACTGACTTGTGAAGAAGATGAAGGTCTTATCGGACTGACTCGTGAAGAAGATGAAGGTCTGACTGACTCGTGAGGAAGATGAAGGTCTGACTGACTCGTGAGGAAGATGAAGGTCTGACTGACTCCTGAGGAAAATGAAGGTCTGACTGACTCGTGAGGAAGATGAATGTCTGACTGACTCGTGAGGAAGATGAATGTCTTATTGGACTGACTCGTGAAGATGAAGGTCTGACTGACTTGTGAGGAAGATGAAGCTCTGACTGACTCGTGAGGAAGATGAAGCTCTGACTGACTTGTGAAGATGAAGGTCTGACTGACTCGTGAAGATGAAGGTCTGACTGACTCGTGAAGAAGATGAAGCTCTGACTGACTTGTGAAGAAGATGAAGGTCTGTTCGGACTGACTCGTGAAGAAGATGGTCTGACTGACTTGTGAAGAAGATGAAGGTCTTATCGGACTGACTCCTGAAGAAGATGAAGGTCTTATCGGACTGACTCGTGAGGAAGATGAAGGTCTGACTGACTCGTGAGGAAGATGAAGGTCTTCTTGGACTGACTCGTGAGGAAGATGAAGGTCTTCTTGGACTGACTCGTGAGGAAGATGAAGGTCTTATCGGACTGACTCGTGAGGAAGATGAAGGTCTTATCGGACTGACTCGTGAGGAAGATGAAGCTCTTATCGGACTGACTCGTGAGGAAGATGAAGGTCTAATCGGACTGACTCGTGAGGAAGATGAAGGTCTTATCGGACTGACTCGTGAGGAAGATGAAGGTCTTATTGGACTGACTCGTGAGGAAGATGAAGGTCTTATCGGACTGACTCGTGAAGAAGATGAAGGTCTTATCGGACTGACTCGTGAAGAAGATGAAGCTCTGACTGACTCGTGAGGAAGATGAAGGTCTGACTGACTCGTGAGGAAGATGAAGCTCTGACTGACTCGTGAGGAAGATGAAGCTCTGACTGACTCGTGAAGAAGATGAAGGTCTGACTGACTCGTGGGGAATATGAATGTCTGACTGACTCGTGAGGAAGATGAAGCTCTGACTGACTTGTGAAGAAGATGAAGGTCTGTTCGGACTGACTCATGAAGAAGATGAGGGTCTGACTGACTCGTGAGGAAGATGAAGGTCTGACTGACTCGTGAGGAAGATGAAGGTCTGACTGACTCGTGAGGAAGATGAAGGTCTGACTGACTTGTGAAGAAGATGAAGGTCTTTTCGGACTGACTCATGAAGAAGATGAAGGTCTGACTGACTCGTGAGGAAGATGAAGCTCTGACTGACTCGTGAGGAAGATGAAGGTCTGACTGACTCGTGAGGAAGATGAAGCTCTGACTGACTCGTGAGGAAGATGAATGTCTGACTGACTCGTGAGGAAGATGAAGGTCTGACTGACTCGTGAGGAAGATGAAGGTCTGACTGACTCATGAAGAAGATGAAGGTCTGTTCGGATTGACTCATGAAGAAGATGAAGGTCTGTTCGGACTGACTCATGAAGAAGATGAAGGTCTGACTGACTCGTGAGGAAGATGAAGGTCTGACTGACTTGTGAAGAAGATGAAGGTCTGTTCGGACTGACTCATGAAGAAGATGAAGGTCTGACTGACTCGTGAGGAAGATGAAGGTCTGACTGACTTGTGAAGAAGATGAAGGTCTGACTGACTCGTGAGGAAGATGAAGGTCTGACTGACTCATGAAGAAGATGAAGGTCTGTTCGGACTGACTCATGATGAAGATGAAGGTCTGACTGACTCGTGAGGAAGATGAAGGTCGGACTGACTCGTGAGGAAGATGAAGGTCTTATTGGACTGACTCGTGAGTTAGATGAAGGTCTTATCGGACTGACTCGTGAGGAAGATGAAGGTCTTATTGGACTGACTCGTGAGGAAGATGAAGGTCTTATCGGACTGACTCGTGAAGAAGATGAAGGTCTTATTGGACTGACTCGTGAGGAAGATGAAGGTCTGTTCGGACTGACTCATGAAGAAAATGAAGGTCTTATCGGACTGACTCGTGAAGAAGATGAAGGTCTTATTGGACTGACTCGTGAGGAAGATGAAGGTCTGTTCGGACTGACTCGTGAGGAAGGTGAAGGTCTTATTGGACTGACTCGTGAAGAAGATGGTCTTATCGGACTGACTCGTGAAGAAGATGAAGGTCTTATCGGACTGACTCGTGAAGAAGATGAAGGTGTTATTGGACTGACTCGTGAGGAAGATGAAGGTCTGTTCGGACTGACTCGTGAGGAAGATGAAGGTCTGTTCGGACTGACTCATGAAGAAGATGAAGGTCTGACTGACTCGTGAGGAAGATGAAGCTCTGACTGACTCGTGAAGAAGATGAAGGTCTGACTGACTCGTGAGGAAGATGAATGTCTGACTCGTGAGGAAGATGAAGGTCTGACTGACTCCTGAGGAAGATGAAGGTCTGACTGACTTCTGAGGAAAATGAATGTCTGACTGACTCGTGAGGAAGATGAAGCTCTGACTGACTCGTGAGGAAGATGAATGTCTGACTGACTCGTGAAGAAGATGAAGGTCTGACTGACTCGTGAGGAAGATGAAGGTCTGACTGACTCGTGAGGAAGATGAATGTCTGACTGACTCGTGAGGAAGATGAATGTCTTATTGGACTGACTCGTGAAGATGAAGGTCTGACTGACTTGTGAGGAAGATGAAGCTCTGACTGACTCGTGAGGAAGATGAAGCTCTGACTGACTTGTGAAGAAGATGAAGGTCTGACTGACTCGTGAAGAAGATGAAGGTCTGACTGACTCGTGAAGAAGATGAAGCTCTGACTGACTTGTGAAGAAGATGAAGGTCTTTTCGGACTGACTCGTGAAGAAGATGAAGGTCTGACTGACTCGTGAGGAAGATGAAGCTCTGACTGACTTGTGAAGAAGATGAAGGTCTTATCGGACTGACTCGTGAAGAAGATGAAGGTCTTATCGGACTGACTCGTGAAGAAGATGAAGGTGTTATCGGACTGACTCGTGAGGAAGATGAAGGTCTGTTCGGACTGACTCATGAACAAGATGAAGGTCTGACTGACTCGTGAGGAAGATGAAGCTCTGACTGACTCGTGAGGAAGATGAAGGTCTGACTGACTCGTGAGGAAGATGAAGCTCTGACTGACTCGTGAAGAAGATGAAGGTCTGACTGACTCGTGAGGAAGATGAATGTCTGACTGACTCGTGAGGAAGATGAAGGTCTGACTGACTCGTGAGGAAGATGAAGCTCTGACTGACTCCTGAGGAAAATGAATGTCTGACTGACTCGTGAGGAAGATGAAGCTCTGACTGACTCGTGAGGAAGATGAATGTCTGACTGACTCGTGAGGAAGATGAAGCTCTGACTGACTTGTGAAGAAGATGAAGGTCTGTTCGGACTGACTCATGAAGAAGATGAGGGTCTGACTGACTCGTGAGGAAGATGAAGGTCTGACTGACTCGTGAGGAAGATGAAGGTCTGACTGACTCCTGAGGAAAATGAATGTTTGACTGACTTGTGAAGAAGATGGTCTGTTCGGACTGACTCATGAAGAAGATGAAGGTCTGACTGACTCGTGAGGAAGATGAAGCTCTGACTGACTCGTGAGGAAGATGAAGCTCTGACTGACTCGTGAGGAAGATGAAGGTCTGACTGACTCGTGAGGAAGATGAAGGTCTGACTGACTCCTGAGGAAAATGAATGTTTGACTGACTTGTGAAGAAGATGAAGGTCTGTTCGGACTGACTCATGAAGAAGATGAAGCTCTGACTGACTCGTGAGGAAGATGAAGGTCTGACTGACTCGTGAAGAAGATGAAGGTCTGACTGACTCGTGGGGAATATGAATGTCTGACTGACTCGTGAGGAAGATGAAGCTCTGACTGACTTGTGAAGAAGATGGTCTGTTCGGACTGACTCATGAAGAAGATGAGGGTCTGACTGACTCGTGAGGAAGATGAAGGTCTGACTGACTCGTGAGGAAGATGAAGCTCTGACTGACTCGTGAGGAAGATGAAGGTCTGACTGACTCGTGAGGAAGATGAAGGTCTGACTGACTCCTGAGGAAAATGAATGTTTGACTGACTTGTGAAGAAGATGAAGGTCTGTTCGGACTGACTCATGAAGAAGATGAAGCTCTGACTGACTCGTGAGGAAGATGAAGGTCTGACTGACTCGTGAAGAAGATGAAGGTCTGACTGACTCGTGGGGAATATGAATGTCTGACTGACTCGTGAGGAAGATGAAGCTCTGACTGACTTGTGAAGAAGATGGTCTGTTCGGACTGACTCATGAAGAAGATGAGGGTCTGACTGACTCGTGAGGAAGATGAAGGTCTGACTGACTCGTGAGGAAGATGAAGGTCTGACTGACTCGTGAGGAAGATGAAGCTCTGACTGACTTGTGAAGAAGATGAAGGTCTGTTCGGACTTACTCATGAAGAAGATGAGGGTCTGACTGACTCGTGAGGAAGATGAAGGTCTGACTGACTCGTGAGGAAGATGAAGGTCTGACTGACTCGTGAGGAAGATGAAGGTCTGACTGACTTGTGAGGAAGATGAAGGTCTTTTCGGACTGACTCATGAAGAAGATGAAGGTCTGACTGACTCGTGAAGAAGATGAAGGTCTGACTGACTCGTGAAGAAGATGAAGCTCTGACTGACTTGTGAAGAAGATGAAGGTCTTTTCGGACTGACTCGTGAAGAAGATGAAGGTCTGACTGACTCGTGAGGAAGATGAAGCTCTGACTGACTTGTGAAGAAGATGAAGGTCTTATCGGACTGACTCGTGAAGAAGATGAAGGTCTGACTGACTCGTGAGGAAGATGAAGGTCTGACTGACTCGTGAGGAAGATGAAGGTCTGACTGACTCCTGAGGAAAATGAAGGTCTGACTGACTCGTGAGGAAGATGAATGTCTGACTGACTCGTGAGGAAGATGAATGTCTTATTGGACTGACTCGTGAAGATGAAGGTCTGACTGACTTGTGAGGAAGATGAAGCTCTGACTGACTCGTGAGGAAGATGAAGCTCTGACTGACTTGTGAAGATGAAGGTCTGACTGACTCGTGAAGATGAAGGTCTGACTGACTCGTGAAGAAGATGAAGCTCTGACTGACTTGTGAAGAAGATGAAGGTCTGTTCGGACTGACTCGTGAAGAAGATGGTCTGACTGACTTGTGAAGAAGATGAAGGTCTTATCGGACTGACTCCTGAAGAAGATGAAGGTCTTATCGGACTGACTCGTGAGGAAGATGAAGGTCTGACTGACTCGTGAGGAAGATGAAGGTCTTCTTGGACTGACTCGTGAGGAAGATGAAGGTCTTCTTGGACTGACTCGTGAGGAAGATGAAGGTCTTATCGGACTGACTCGTGAGGAAGATGAAGGTCTTATCGGACTGACTCGTGAGGAAGATGAAGCTCTTATCGGACTGACTCGTGAGGAAGATGAAGGTCTAATCGGACTGACTCGTGAGGAAGATGAAGGTCTTATCGGACTGACTCGTGAGGAAGATGAAGGTCTTATTGGACTGACTCGTGAGGAAGATGAAGGTCTTATCGGACTGACTCGTGAAGAAGATGAAGGTCTTATCGGACTGACTCGTGAAGAAGATGAAGCTCTGACTGACTCGTGAGGAAGATGAAGGTCTGACTGACTCGTGAGGAAGATGAAGCTCTGACTGACTCGTGAGGAAGATGAAGCTCTGACTGACTCGTGAAGAAGATGAAGGTCTGACTGACTCGTGGGGAATATGAATGTCTGACTGACTCGTGAGGAAGATGAAGCTCTGACTGACTTGTGAAGAAGATGAAGGTCTGTTCGGACTGACTCATGAAGAAGATGAGGGTCTGACTGACTCGTGAGGAAGATGAAGGTCTGACTGACTCGTGAGGAAGATGAAGGTCTGACTGACTCGTGAGGAAGATGAAGGTCTGACTGACTTGTGAAGAAGATGAAGGTCTTTTCGGACTGACTCATGAAGAAGATGAAGGTCTGACTGACTCGTGAGGAAGATGAAGCTCTGACTGACTCGTGAGGAAGATGAAGGTCTGACTGACTCGTGAGGAAGATGAAGCTCTGACTGACTCGTGAGGAAGATGAATGTCTGACTGACTCGTGAGGAAGATGAAGGTCTGACTGACTCGTGAGGAAGATGAAGGTCTGACTGACTCATGAAGAAGATGAAGGTCTGTTCGGATTGACTCATGAAGAAGATGAAGGTCTGTTCGGACTGACTCATGAAGAAGATGAAGGTCTGACTGACTCGTGAGGAAGATGAAGGTCTGACTGACTTGTGAAGAAGATGAAGGTCTGTTCGGACTGACTCATGAAGAAGATGAAGGTCTGACTGACTCGTGAGGAAGATGAAGGTCTGACTGACTTGTGAAGAAGATGAAGGTCTGACTGACTCGTGAGGAAGATGAAGGTCTGACTGACTCATGAAGAAGATGAAGGTCTGTTCGGACTGACTCATGATGAAGATGAAGGTCTGACTGACTCGTGAGGAAGATGAAGGTCGGACTGACTCGTGAGGAAGATGAAGGTCTTATTGGACTGACTCGTGAGTTAGATGAAGGTCTTATCGGACTGACTCGTGAGGAAGATGAAGGTCTTATTGGACTGACTCGTGAGGAAGATGAAGGTCTTATCGGACTGACTCGTGAAGAAGATGAAGGTCTTATTGGACTGACTCGTGAGGAAGATGAAGGTCTGTTCGGACTGACTCATGAAGAAAATGAAGGTCTTATCGGACTGACTCGTGAAGAAGATGAAGGTCTTATTGGACTGACTCGTGAGGAAGATGAAGGTCTGTTCGGACTGACTCGTGAGGAAGGTGAAGGTCTTATTGGACTGACTCGTGAAGAAGATGGTCTTATCGGACTGACTCGTGAAGAAGATGAAGGTCTTATCGGACTGACTCGTGAAGAAGATGAAGGTGTTATTGGACTGACTCGTGAGGAAGATGAAGGTCTGTTCGGACTGACTCGTGAGGAAGATGAAGGTCTGTTCGGACTGACTCATGAAGAAGATGAAGGTCTGACTGACTCGTGAGGAAGATGAAGCTCTGACTGACTCGTGAAGAAGATGAAGGTCTGACTGACTCGTGAGGAAGATGAATGTCTGACTCGTGAGGAAGATGAAGGTCTGACTGACTCCTGAGGAAGATGAAGGTCTGACTGACTTCTGAGGAAAATGAATGTCTGACTGACTCGTGAGGAAGATGAAGCTCTGACTGACTCGTGAGGAAGATGAATGTCTGACTGACTCGTGAAGAAGATGAAGGTCTGACTGACTCGTGAGGAAGATGAAGGTCTGACTGACTCGTGAGGAAGATGAATGTCTGACTGACTCGTGAGGAAGATGAATGTCTTATTGGACTGACTCGTGAAGATGAAGGTCTGACTGACTTGTGAGGAAGATGAAGCTCTGACTGACTCGTGAGGAAGATGAAGCTCTGACTGACTTGTGAAGAAGATGAAGGTCTGACTGACTCGTGAAGAAGATGAAGGTCTGACTGACTCGTGAAGAAGATGAAGCTCTGACTGACTTGTGAAGAAGATGAAGGTCTTTTCGGACTGACTCGTGAAGAAGATGAAGGTCTGACTGACTCGTGAGGAAGATGAAGCTCTGACTGACTTGTGAAGAAGATGAAGGTCTTATCGGACTGACTCGTGAAGAAGATGAAGGTCTTATCGGACTGACTCGTGAAGAAGATGAAGGTGTTATCGGACTGACTCGTGAGGAAGATGAAGGTCTGTTCGGACTGACTCATGAACAAGATGAAGGTCTGACTGACTCGTGAGGAAGATGAAGCTCTGACTGACTCGTGAGGAAGATGAAGGTCTGACTGACTCGTGAGGAAGATGAAGCTCTGACTGACTCGTGAAGAAGATGAAGGTCTGACTGACTCGTGAGGAAGATGAATGTCTGACTGACTCGTGAGGAAGATGAAGGTCTGACTGACTCGTGAGGAAGATGAAGCTCTGACTGACTCCTGAGGAAAATGAATGTCTGACTGACTCGTGAGGAAGATGAAGCTCTGACTGACTCGTGAGGAAGATGAATGTCTGACTGACTCGTGAGGAAGATGAAGCTCTGACTGACTTGTGAAGAAGATGAAGGTCTGTTCGGACTGACTCATGAAGAAGATGAGGGTCTGACTGACTCGTGAGGAAGATGAAGGTCTGACTGACTCGTGAGGAAGATGAAGGTCTGACTGACTCCTGAGGAAAATGAATGTTTGACTGACTTGTGAAGAAGATGAAGGTCTGTTCGGACTGACTCATGAAGAAGATGAAGGTCTGACTGACTCGTGAGGAAGATGAAGCTCTGACTGACTCGTGAGGAAGATGAAGCTCTGACTGACTTTTGAGGAAGATGAAGGTCTGACTGACTCGTGAGGAAGATGAAGGTCTGACTGACTCCTGAGGAAAATGAATGTTTGACTGACTTGTGAAGAAGATGAAGGTCTGTTCGGACTGACTCATGAAGAAGATGAAGCTCTGACTGACTCGTGAGGAAGATGAAGGTCTGACTGACTCGTGAAGAAGATGAAGGTCTGACTGACTCGTGGGGAATATGAATGTCTGACTGACTCGTGAGGAAGATGAAGCTCTGACTGACTTGTGAAGAAGATGGTCTGTTCGGACTGACTCATGAAGAAGATGAGGGTCTGACTGACTCGTGAGGAAGATGAAGGTCTGACTGACTCGTGAGGAAGATGAAGGTCTGACTGACTCGTGAGGAAGATGAAGCTCTGACTGACTTGTGAAGAAGATGAAGGTCTGTTCGGACTTACTCATGAAGAAGATGAGGGTCTGACTGACTCGTGAGGAAGATGAAGGTCTGACTGACTCGTGAGGAAGATGAAGGTCTGACTGACTCGTGAGGAAGATGAAGGTCTGACTGACTTGTGAGGAAGATGAAGGTCTTTTCGGACTGACTCATGAAGAAGATGAAGGTCTGACTGACTCGTGAGGAAGATGAATGTCTGACTGACTCGTGAGGAAGATGAAGGTCTGACTGACTTGTGAAGAAGATGAAGGTCTGACTGACTCGTGAGGAAGATGAAGGTCTGACTGACTCATGAAGAAGATGAAGGTCTGTTCGGACTGACTCATGAAGAAGATGAGGGTCTGACTGACTCGTGAGGAAGATGAAGGTCTGACTGACTCGTGAGGAAGATGAAGGTCTGACTGACTCGTGAGGAAGATGAAGGTCTGACTGACTCGTGAGGAAGATGAAGGTCTGACTGACTTGTGAAGAAGATGAAGGTCTTTTCGGACTGACTCATGAAGATGAAGGTCTGACTGACTCGTGAGGAAGATGAAGCTCTGACTGACTCGAGAGGAAGATGAAGGTCTGACTGACTCGTGAGGAAGATGAAGCTCTTACTGACTCGTGAGGAAGATGAATGTCTGACTGACTCGTGAGGAAGATGAAGGTCTGACTGACTCGTGAGGAAGATGAAGCTCTGACTGACTTGTGAAGAAGATGAAGGTCTGTTCAGACTGACTCATGAAGAAGATGAAGGTCTGTTCGGACTGACTCATGAAGAAGATGAAGGTCTGACTGACTCGTGAGGAAGATGAAGGTCTGACTGACTTGTGAAGAAGATGAAGGTCTGACTGACTCGTGAGGAAGATGAAGGTCTTATTGGACTGACTCGTGAGGAAGATGAAGGTCTTATCGGACTGACTCGTGAGGAAGATGAAGGTCTTATTGGACTGACTCGTGAGGAAGATGAAGGTCTTATCGGACTGACTCGTGAAGAAGATGAAGGTCTTATTGGACTGACTCGTGAGGAAGATGAAGGTCTGTTCGGACTGACTCGTGAAGAAGATGAAGGTCTTATTGGACTGACTCGTGAGGAAGATAAAGGTCTGACTGACTCGTGAAGAAGATGAAGGTCTGACTGACTCGTGAGGAAGATGAATGTCTGACTGACTCGTGAGGAAGATGAAGGTCTGACTGACTCGTGAGGAAGATGAAGGTCTGACTGACTCCTGAGGAAAATGAAGGTCTGACTGACTCGTGAGGAAGATGAATGTCTGACTGACTCGTGAGGAAGATGAATGTCTTATTGGACTGACTCGTGAAGATGAAGGTCTGACTGACTTGTGAGGAAGATGAAGCTCTGACTGACTCGTGAGGAAGATGAAGCTCTGACTGACTTGTGAAGATGAAGGTCTGACTGACTCGTGAAGATGAAGGTCTGACTGACTCGTGAAGAAGATGAAGCTCTGACTGACTTGTGAAGAAGATGAAGGTCTGTTCGGACTGACTCGTGAAGAAGATGGTCTGACTGACTTGTGAAGAAGATGAAGGTCTTATCGGACTGACTCCTGAAGAAGATGAAGGTCTTATCGGACTGACTCGTGAGGAAGATGAAGGTCTGACTGACTCGTGAGGAAGATGAAGGTCTTCTTGGACTGACTCGTGAGGAAGATGAAGGTCTTCTTGGACTGACTCGTGAGGAAGATGAAGGTCTTATCGGACTGACTCGTGAGGAAGATGAAGGTCTTATCGGACTGACTCGTGAGGAAGATGAAGCTCTTATCGGACTGACTCGTGAGGAAGATGAAGGTCTAATCGGACTGACTCGTGAGGAAGATGAAGGTCTTATCGGACTGACTCGTGAGGAAGATGAAGGTCTTATTGGACTGACTCGTGAGGAAGATGAAGGTCTTATCGGACTGACTCGTGAAGAAGATGAAGGTCTTATCGGACTGACTCGTGAAGAAGATGAAGCTCTGACTGACTCGTGAGGAAGATGAAGGTCTGACTGACTCGTGAGGAAGATGAAGCTCTGACTGACTCGTGAGGAAGATGAAGCTCTGACTGACTCGTGAAGAAGATGAAGGTCTGACTGACTCGTGGGGAATATGAATGTCTGACTGACTCGTGAGGAAGATGAAGCTCTGACTGACTTGTGAAGAAGATGAAGGTCTGTTCGGACTGACTCATGAAGAAGATGAGGGTCTGACTGACTCGTGAGGAAGA
The DNA here is from genome assembly GCF_933228915.1 of Telmatherina bonti. Classification (NCBI taxonomy): domain Eukaryota; kingdom Metazoa; phylum Chordata; class Actinopteri; order Atheriniformes; family Telmatherinidae; genus Telmatherina; species Telmatherina bonti. Next base: position 3,368,228 of record NC_136611.1, on the reverse strand, counting down.
TGAAGGTCTGACTGACTCGTGAGGAAGATGAAGGTCTGACTGACTCGTGAGGAAGATGAAGGTCTGACTGACTTGTGAAGAAGATGAAGGTCTTTTCGGACTGACTCATGAAGAAGATGAAGGTCTGACTGACTCGTGAGGAAGATGAAGCTCTGACTGACTCGTGAGGAAGATGAAGGTCTGACTGACTCGTGAGGAAGATGAAGCTCTGACTGACTCGTGAGGAAGATGAATGTCTGACTGACTCGTGAGGAAGATGAAGGTCTGACTGACTCGTGAGGAAGATGAAGCTCTGACTGACTTGTGAAGAAGATGAAGGTCTGTTCAGACTGACTCATGAAGAAGATGAAGGTCTGTTCGGACTGACTCATGAAGAAGATGAAGGTCTGACTGACTCGTGAGGACGATGAAGGTCTGACTGACTTGTGAAGAAGATGAAGGTCTGACTGACTCGTGAGGAAGATGAAGGTCTGACTGACTCATGAAGAAGATGAAGGTCTGTTCGGATTGACTCATGAAGAAGATGAAGGTCTGTTCGGACTGACTCATGAAGAAGATGAAGGTCTGACTGACTCGTGAGGAAGATGAAGGTCTGACTGACTTGTGAAGAAGATGAAGGTCTGTTCGGACTGACTCATGAAGAAGATGAAGGTCTGACTGACTCGTGAGGAAGATGAAGGTCTGACTGACTTGTGAAGAAGATGAAGGTCTGACTGACTCGTGAGGAAGATGAAGGTCTGACTGACTCATGAAGAAGATGAAGGTCTGTTCGGACTGACTCATGATGAAGATGAAGGTCTGACTGACTCGTGAGGAAGATGAAGGTCGGACTGACTCGTGAGGAAGATGAAGGTCTTATTGGACTGACTCGTGAGTTAGATGAAGGTCTTATCGGACTGACTCGTGAGGAAGATGAAGGTCTTATTGGACTGACTCGTGAGGAAGATGAAGGTCTTATCGGACTGACTCGTGAAGAAGATGAAGGTCTTATTGGACTGACTCGTGAGGAAGATGAAGGTCTGTTCGGACTGACTCATGAAGAAAATGAAGGTCTTATCGGACTGACTCGTGAAGAAGATGAAGGTCTTATTGGACTGACTCGTGAGGAAGATGAAGGTCTGTTCGGACTGACTCGTGAGGAAGGTGAAGGTCTTATTGGACTGACTCGTGAAGAAGATGGTCTTATCGGACTGACTCGTGAAGAAGATGAAGGTCTTATCGGACTGACTCGTGAAGAAGATGAAGGTGTTATTGGACTGACTCGTGAGGAAGATGAAGGTCTGTTCGGACTGACTCGTGAGGAAGATGAAGGTCTGTTCGGACTGACTCATGAAGAAGATGAAGGTCTGACTGACTCGTGAGGAAGATGAAGCTCTGACTGACTCGTGAAGAAGATGAAGGTCTGACTGACTCGTGAGGAAGATGAATGTCTGACTCGTGAGGAAGATGAAGGTCTGACTGACTCCTGAGGAAGATGAAGGTCTGACTGACTTCTGAGGAAAATGAATGTCTGACTGACTCGTGAGGAAGATGAAGCTCTGACTGACTCGTGAGGAAGATGAATGTCTGACTGACTCGTGAAGAAGATGAAGGTCTGACTGACTCGTGAGGAAGATGAAGGTCTGACTGACTCGTGAGGAAGATGAATGTCTGACTGACTCGTGAGGAAGATGAATGTCTTATTGGACTGACTCGTGAAGATGAAGGTCTGACTGACTTGTGAGGAAGATGAAGCTCTGACTGACTCGTGAGGAAGATGAAGCTCTGACTGACTTGTGAAGAAGATGAAGGTCTGACTGACTCGTGAAGAAGATGAAGGTCTGACTGACTCGTGAAGAAGATGAAGCTCTGACTGACTTGTGAAGAAGATGAAGGTCTTTTCGGACTGACTCGTGAAGAAGATGAAGGTCTGACTGACTCGTGAGGAAGATGAAGCTCTGACTGACTTGTGAAGAAGATGAAGGTCTTATCGGACTGACTCGTGAAGAAGATGAAGGTCTTATCGGACTGACTCGTGAAGAAGATGAAGGTGTTATCGGACTGACTCGTGAGGAAGATGAAGGTCTGTTCGGACTGACTCATGAACAAGATGAAGGTCTGACTGACTCGTGAGGAAGATGAAGCTCTGACTGACTCGTGAGGAAGATGAAGGTCTGACTGACTCGTGAGGAAGATGAAGCTCTGACTGACTCGTGAAGAAGATGAAGGTCTGACTGACTCGTGAGGAAGATGAATGTCTGACTGACTCGTGAGGAAGATGAAGGTCTGACTGACTCGTGAGGAAGATGAAGCTCTGACTGACTCCTGAGGAAAATGAATGTCTGACTGACTCGTGAGGAAGATGAAGCTCTGACTGACTCGTGAGGAAGATGAATGTCTGACTGACTCGTGAGGAAGATGAAGCTCTGACTGACTTGTGAAGAAGATGAAGGTCTGTTCGGACTGACTCATGAAGAAGATGAGGGTCTGACTGACTCGTGAGGAAGATGAAGGTCTGACTGACTCGTGAGGAAGATGAAGGTCTGACTGACTCCTGAGGAAAATGAATGTTTGACTGACTTGTGAAGAAGATGAAGGTCTGTTCGGACTGACTCATGAAGAAGATGAAGGTCTGACTGACTCGTGAGGAAGATGAAGCTCTGACTGACTCGTGAGGAAGATGAAGCTCTGACTGACTCGTGAGGAAGATGAATGTCTGACTGACTCCTGAGGAAGATGAATGTCTTATTGGACTGACTCGTGAAGATGAAGGTCTGACTGACTTGTGAGGAAGATGAAGCTCTGACTGACTCGTGAGGAAGATGAAGCTCTGACTGACTTGTGAAGAAGATGAAGGTCTGACTGACTCGTGAAGAAGATGAAGGTCTGACTGACTCGTGAAGAAGATGAAGCTCTGACTGACTTGTGAAGAAGATGAAGGTCTGTTCGGACTGACTCGTGAAGAAGATGAAGGTCTGACTGACTCGTGAGGAAGATGAAGCTCTGACTGACTTGTGAAGAAGATGAAGGTCTGTTCGGACTGACTCGTGAAGAAGATGAAGGTCTGACTGACTCGTGAGGAAGATGAAGGTCTGACTGACTCCTGAGGAAAATGAATGTCTGACTGACTCGTGAGGAAGATGAAGGTCTTATTGGACTGACTCGTGACGATGAAGGTCTGACTGACTTGTGAGGAAGATGAAGCTCTGACTGACTCGTGAGGAAGATGAAGCTCTGACTGACTCGTGAGGAAGATGAAGGTCTGACTGACTTGTGAAGAAGATGAAGGTCTGACTGACTCGTGAGGAAGATGAAGGTCTGACTGACTCGTGAGGAAGATGAAGCTCTGACTGACTCGTGAGGAAGATGAAGGTCTGACTGACTCGTGAGGAAGATGAAGGTCTGACTGACTCGTGAGGAAGATGAAGGTCTTCTTCTTGTGTCCCCCTGCAGCTTGTCCCGTCCTCCACCAGGCTGTCTGCGGAGGACTCCGGCTTCTTCTTCTACTATTCTTTACTTGGCAATGACATCACCAGTGAGCCGTTTCACAACCTGTTGAGTCCAGACTTTGAGCCGGAGCGCGCCTCCGTGCGCCTCCGCAGCAGCAAGGAGGTCCTTCAGACCTTCCTGTTCCAGCAGCCCAGCTTACAGGTGAGTGGAAGCTCCTTGGACCAGGACCGACTCACCTGGACATGTCTCAACGTGTCCTGCCGTCCTCAGATCCACCTGTGCTGTGGGAATCACTCTCTGGGCAGCACCGATGTTTCCCTCTCGGCTCTGGCCGCCGTGTCGCTGGATCTGGAGAGGGAGGTGGCCACGGTGGAGGGAGCGTTCGTTCTGCAGCCTCCGAAGGCCATCAAGCTGCCGCCACGACCCGCCGAACTGCAGCCCACCGTCGGAGTGGCAGTCACCTTAAGGAGGGAAGTCGTCCCACCACAGGTACCTAAAAACTCATACGTTTCTATGGTTCTGGGTCCCATATAGAAGGAGGAACCGGTACCGGAAAGTAGTCCTGACAAAGAAGACGACCCGATACCGGAAAGTAGTTCTGACAAAAAAAGACTACCCGATACCAGAAAGTAGTCCCGACGAAGAGGACGACCCGATACCAGAAGGTAGTCCCGACGAAGAGGACGACCCGATACCTGAAAGTAGACCTGACGAAGAGGACGACCCGATACCGGAAAGTAGACCTGACGAAGAGGACGACCCGATACCGGAAAGTAGACCTGACGAAGAGGACGACCCGATACCGGAAAGTAGACCTGACGAAGAGGAGGACCCGATACCGGAAAGTAGACCTGACGAAGAGGACAACCCGATACCGGAAAGTAGTCCTGACGAAGAGGACGACCCGATACCGGAAAGTAGTCCTGACGAAGAGGACGACCCGATACCGGAAAGTAGTCCTGACGAAGAGGACGACCCGATACCGGAAAGTAGTCCTGACGAAGAGGACGACCCGATACCGGAAAGTAGTCCTGACGAAGAGGACGACCCGATACCGGAAAGTAGTCCTGACGAAGAGGACGACCCGATACCGGAAAGTAGTCCTGACGAAGAGGACGACCCGATACCTGAAAGTAGACCTGACGAAGAGGACGACCCGATACCGGAAAGTAGACGAAGAGGACGACCCGATACCTGAAAGTAGACCTGACGAAGAGGACGACCCGATACCGGAAAGTAAACCTGACAAAGAGGACGACCCGATACCTGAAAGTAGACCTGACGAAGAGGACGACCCGATACCGGAAAGTAGACCTGACGAAGAGGACGACCCGATACCTGAAAGTAGACCTGACGAAGAGGACGACCCGATACTGGAAAGTAGTCCTGACGAAGAGGACGACCCGATACCTGAAAGTAGACCTGACGAAGAGGACGACCCGATACCGGAAAGTAGACCTGACGAAGAGGACGACCCGATACCTGAAAGTAGACCTGACGAAGAGGACGACCCGATACCTGAAAGTAGTCCTGACAAAGAGGACGACCCGATACTGGAAAGTAGTCCTGACGAAGAGGACGACCCGATACCTGAAAGTAGACCTGACGAAGAGGACGACCCGATACCGGAAAGTAGACCTGACGAAGAGGACGACCCGATACCGGAAAGTAGACCTGACGAAGAGGACGACCCGATACCTGAAAGTAGACCTGACGAAGAGGACGACCCGATACCAGAAAGTAGTCCTGACAAAGAGGACGACCCGATACCGGAAAGTAGACCTGATGAAGAGGACGACCCGATACCGGAAAGTAGACCTGACGAAGAGGACGACCCGATACCGGAAAGTAGACCTGACGAAGAGGACGACCCGATACTGGAAAGTAGTCCTGACGAAGAGGACGACCCGATACCTGAAAGTAGACCTGACGAAGAGGACGACCCGATACCGGAAAGTAGACCTGACGAAGAGGACGACCCGATACCTGAAAGTAGACCTGACGAAGAGGACGACCCGATACCAGAAAGTAGTCCTGACAAAGAGGACGACCCGATACCGGAAAGTAGACCTGACGAAGAGGACGACCCGATACCGGAAAGTAGACCTGACGAAGAGGACGACCCGATACCGGAAAGTAGACCTGACGAAGAGGACAACCCGATACCGGAAAGTAGACCTGACGAAGAGTACGGCCCGGCAATAATGCAGTTGTTTGCTTCCTGTTTCAGCCTGTTCAGAGTAAAGACAGTTCTGGAGCTCCATCCCACCCTACGCCTCCTGCTCCTCTGGCTCCTCCTGCTCCTCTGGCTCCTGCTGCTCCTCTGGCTCCTGCTGCTCCTCCTGCTGAACAGAGACCTCGCAGCTCGTCTCCTGGATTTCTTCGTCCTCCTCTTCGCCCGCTGTCCTCCCACACCGACAGCGATGCTGAGAGCCTCCTGGAGGAGCTCCCGCAGCACAATGATCAGGCTGCAGTTTTAGGTGCGTTCTTTCGGGCTGTGTTCAGGTGAGACGTTGGCCAGTTTTAGAGCCTTACAGGTGTTTGTTCAGCTGCAGGTGTTGAAGCTCCGCCGCCACCTGACGCAGCTGAAGAAGGCAGAGCTTCATCCATCAGCGTCTCTGCTCCCAAAGTGTCCATCCCGTCCTCCGCCCATCACTACTGCTTCTCTCTGGACCTCCGCAGCCTGGGAAAGCTCCGCTTAGCTCACCCCATCTCCGCTACACTCAGGTAAACACATTTTTCTCATTATTTAAAGCTTTGTTAACCTGTGCAGCTGTTTTCTTCTAAAACTGCTCACTGAAAACACACAAAACTAGAAGAAACTTCAACCAGTACTTCATCTACAAAAGTGCCACTTTTGTATACAATACTCAAATAAGAGATAAATAAATGGAAGAAACGATCAACATCTAATGAACTGAAAACACAGTTTTAATACCAGGAAGAAGCCTGAAGTCCACGTAACGTATCAGACCTGCTCCGTCAAAACACACTCAGCATCAGTCCTGTTCAGTGTGTATGTTTATTTCCATTGCTGCTGCCAGGTGGGTTTTTGTTGTGGTTGTTTAGGTCTGGCTGTTGGTCTCCTCGTACACGGCAGAAGACGCCAAACAGGCTAATCAGGGTTACGAAGTTTAACGGTTTCCTCATCTAGTAGATTTAAAGAAAACTTGATATTAATTTACAGTCTTAGCGTTAGCGGCTAAAGTCAGCTAATGTGAGAGCTGAAGGTCTTAGCATTAGCGGCTAATGGGAGAGCTGAAGGTCTTAGCGTTGGCAGCTAATGGGGGAGCTGAAGGTCTTAGCGTTAGCGGCTAATGTGAGAGCTGAAAGTCTTAGCGTTAGCGGCTAATGTGAGAGCTGAAGCTCTTAGCGTTAGCGGCTAATGTGAGAGCTGAAGGTCTTAGCGTTAACAGCTAATGTGAGAGCTGAAGGTCTTAGCGTTAGCGGTTAATGTGAGAGCTGAAGGTCTTAGCTTTAGCGGCTAATGCTAAAGCTAACTTTAACTTGCCGAGCTTCAACACACACGATGATATCAGTGATAAATTAGGCTGCATCGATGACCGCTGACATTCTGAACAGGAAGTGACTGCGTTTGTTCAGGAGGATTTGATTAGAAACACGAATCCTTCCCTCCTTTCCCAGGTATTCTTACCAGTTCTTTGGCAGCGCAGCTCCCATCATGACCAGCCCTCCTGTGGAGCTGCAGAGAAACATGGAGGTGGCTCTGCCTCAGTCCTACTGTGCCTTTGACTTCGCCGTCCTTCCTCACCAGCTGCAGGACACCTTCCTCAGGTCAGAACACGCTTCTCCTCCTGAATGAAGGGCTGAATTCTCTGCTTTGACGAGCCGAACCCGTCCTCCTGCAGAGTTCCTCTGATGGTGGAGGTCTGGCACCGAGGCTCCACCAGCAGAGACCAGCTGATTGGACGAGCCTCCGTCCAGCTGTCGCGCCTGCTGACCACAGAGAAGACCAGAATCCCGGGAGCCACAGGCGAGTCGGGGTGGAGACAGACCCACCAGGACCGGATCCCCGTGGTCCAAACTCGGTAGGAAACGTGTGACTGACAACATGACGGTGGTTGTCCCCCAGAAAGTCTCAACAGCTGCGTATCCGTCCATCAGCTCCACAGAGACGGTGGCGGAGCTGAGCTACGTGGCGACGCTGGACGACCTGGGTTTCATCACAGCGAAGGAGATCATCATGTCCGACTCCTCGCAGGAGTGTGCACAGGTGCGTGTCCATCCATCTGTCCTTCGTTTATTTGTTCATTCATTTATTCATTCCTTTGTCGTTTAGACGGCAGGTGTTTTTTCTTACAGGATACCTGCAGTCAGGATTTTATCACAAGAAAATAAATATGTTTTCATTCTGTAAACAAAAGCATTTCTCAAAACAAACAAGTGAATCTGTAGTTGCAGGAAACGGTGCAGTTTTTCATCTTGTGACCGAAGAAAAATTATTATTCGTAATAAATCTGATTTTATTTAAACTTTTTTTCTTTTGTTTATTTTCAGCGTCTGGCGTAAACAAAACAAGTTAACACTACATAAACAATGACGAATTAACTGATGACATTTCTCTTTATTCCTGTTTATTCGCAGAATGGACGTCCAGCCGGCGCCGAACCGTCTGTTCACCCTGCACCCTCCGGCCCCCCTGCACCTCAGGGCCCCTCCGCGGGCCCCAGGGACACCCTGGAGTACCGTACGGCCCTGGAGCTGGAGCTGTGGAAGGAGGAGCAGGAGGATCTGTTCGATGATCAGGTGATAAAACTCTTTTTAAAGGAATTGTCTGCAGTTTTTAGTGCAAGTTGTGACTAAATGTCTGTTTCAGCTGAGGAGGAAGGAGCTCAAACACATGCAGGCTCTGGCCGAGGAATGGAGGAAGCGGGACCGAGAGCGGGACGCGCTGGTCAAGAAGAAGGTGGGGAATGACAAGCGCACGATGAGGATTTTCTGCGCTGATGAAGCTTTGTCTGTAGAACATCCAGAACCGGAAACATCCTCTGCCTTTTCAGTTCCATTTGGAATATTGATGAATTGGGATTTTCCCAGAATGTCTGTTAGTGTCGAGCAGTGCTTCTCAACGGGGGTTTCAGACACCGTCGGGGGGCGTTTAGAGAGACCGTCGGGAGGGGGGCATTCAGAGAGACCGTCAGGAGGGGGGCGTTTAGAGAGACCGTCAGGAGGGGGGCGTTCAGAGAGACCGTCGGGAGGGGGGCATTCAGAGAGACCGTCAGGAAGGGGGGGCGGTCAGAGAGACCGTCAGGAAGGGGGCATTTAGAGAGACCGTCGGGAGGGGGGCATTCAGAGAGACCGTCGGGAGGGGGGCGTTCAGAGAGACCGTCGGGAGGGGGGCGTTCAGAGAGACCGTCGGAGGGGGGCGTTCAGAGAGACCGTCAGGAGGGGGGCGTTTAGAGAGACCGTCGGGAGGGGGGCATTCAGAGAGACCGTCAGGAAGGGGGGGCGGTCAGAGAGACCGTCAGGAGGGGGGCATTCAGAGAGACCGTCAGGAAGGGGGGGCGGTCAGAGAGACCGTCAGGAGGGGGGCATTCAGAGAGACCGTCAGGAGGGGGGCGTTCAGAGAGACCGTCAGGAAGGGGGGCGGTCAGAGAGACCGTCAGGAGGGGGGCATTCAGAGAGACCGTCAGGAGGGGGGCGTTCATAGAGACCGTCAGGAAGGGGGGGCGGTCAGAGAGACCGTCAGGAGGGGGGCGTTCAGAGAGACCGTCGGGCGGGGGAGCGGTCAGAGAGACCGTCGGGGGGGGGGGCGTTCAGGGAGGCCTTCAGGGGGCTCTGGGAGCAATATTTAAAAAAGGGGGGCATTTCAGTGTTCTCGTGGGGCGTTGGAAATGAGTTGTTTACGTTTAATGATCAGTCCGAACAGGTCAGTGGTCGGCAATTAGACAGAATCTGTCGCACAAGATGATAAAACCTTGTTGCAGGAGTTCTGTGTTGATGTGCAGACACACTGAGGTAAAATAACAGCGTGGCCCCTTTAAGACTGGTCGTTTCTGTCAGAGATTTCAGACCGTGGAGGAGCAGAGCAGCAGGTGACTAAACTGGAAGAAATGTTAGCGTTTAAAACGAAGACGAGTAAAAAATAACTGGTTTTGTTGGAGCTGAACGTTCATGTAGGCGTTTAGTTCACCTGGTTGTAAGGTTCAGTTCCCACATCTCCCTGACCCACTTTGTCCTCTATTGCTGGACAGTAAAGTACAGTAGAGCCTGCACCATGTTAACACACTGTGTTTAATATGTTTTACAGTTTCTCCCTGATTATAATTTATAAATAAATCCATAATTACAATGAAATAAAATCAAATTTAGTTGGAGAAAACAGATTTTAGCTGTGAAGAGGTCATTCTGGCCCTTCAGGTGGTCAGAAAGGCTTTGTTGCCCACCTGGATATATAATGATCTATAGGCTGATTAACAAGTTGCTAACAGTGAAGTTAATTTATTTTCCACACATCCAGGGTTCAAACTGGCAGAATCCACAGTTTACATCGCTTCAGAGGTTTTTCCTGTTGTCTTTCTAGTGTTTTAATCTCCACGTTGTCGTTATCTGTTCTGTGAGAGGAGGCGACAGAAAGACTCAGGAACTCTGTTTGAGAAAGAGTTTAATTTCTCTCCTCCTCACATATCAGCTGCAGTTCAGCTAATAATCTAATAATCTAATATATAAAATAATCTAAAATAATCATCGTTAGATTTTCTGTCTTTTAGGCATTCAAAGCTCATGCAAACACGTGCCGATGCGTTTAGCATCATGTCTGGTCACTCCTGGGTGTAGACTGCTCACACACAGGACCTAAGACAGGGGAGCGCTGGGTTAAAAAAGACTGAGAAACACTGATGTAGAGGAGGGATCCTGGATGAGGTTTTCCTAGAATCAGAATGTTGTAGCGGTCCTTCCGCCTCTCTGCAGGACTCTGGTGGGTCCGAGCAGCGGCATCCAGACTGGGAGGATCTCCTGCTTTGTGTTTGTTTGCAGGAGGTGGAGTACAACCTGCTGGAGGAGCAGCTGAGGAAGACTCTGTCAGACCTGGAGAAGAGGGAGAAGCAGCTGGCTGAGAGGGAGCTGCAGGTCAGATCCCGACCCCAGTCCTCACAAACACACCCTGAACACACGAGAGGTGTAAACATAAAACTGTCAGAGCATCAGGCTAGTTAAACTCTCACATGATGAGCAGGAACACACGTTTAGTGGTTGGAATGAAACTGGAACCAGCAGGTCTGTGAAACAAACGGTGTGAACTCCGGTGCTCTGTCTCCATCTTGTGGCGAAGCTGAGCCAGTGTTGTTCTCGCTGTGTCCAGACCCAGCGGCTGCAGAGGGAGCTGCGAGCCGAGCACGACCTGACCCAGAAGGAGCTGCAGGAGAGCGGCAGGAGGCTGCAGCGGGACTGCGACCACCGGGTGGCGCTGGAGAGGGACAAAGTCCGGCAGATGGAGGAAGAGCGAAGCCGGCTGCTGCAGCAGGTGCAGACGGAGGCGGGAGCGCGTCTCAGAAGCCCGGCTGATCCGTGGTGGTCATTCCTCCGTCCGTTCTCTGTGTTCAGGTCGCCGACGGCGAGGCTCGATACAAACAGCTGGAGAAGGAGTTTCAGCTCTACAGGGAGCAGCAGCACGTCAGACCCGAGTTCAGACTGCAGTCCGACATCAACCTGCTGACTCTGGAGAAGGTAAGACGCGGAGCCGGAACGTTCCAGCAGACGCGGAGCCGGAACGTTCCAGCAGACGCGGAGCCGGAGAAGGTAAGACGCGGAGCCGGAACGTTCCAGCAGACGCGGAGCCGGAACGTTCCAGCAGACGCGGAGCCGGAACGTTCCAGCAGACGCGGAGCCGGAACGTTCCAGCAGACGCGGAGCCGGAGAAGGTAAGACGCGGAGCCGGAACGTTCCAGCAGACGCGGAGCCGGAACGTTCCAGCAGACGCGGAGCCGGAGAAGGTAAGACGCGGAGCCGGAACGTTCCAGCAGACGCGGAGCCGGAGAAGGTAAGACGCGGAGCCGGAACGTTCCAGCAGACGCGGAGCCGGAACGTTCCAGCAGACGCGGAGCCGGAGAAGGTAAGACGCGGAGCCGGAACGTTCCAGCAGACGCGGAGCCGGAACGTTCCAGCAGACGCGGAGCCGGAGAAGGTAAGACACGAAGCCGGAACGTTCCAGCAGACGCGGAGCCGGAGAAGGTAAGACACGAAGCTGGAACGTTCCAGCTACGCGGAGCCGGAGAAGGTAAGACACGAAGCCGGAACGTTCCAGCAGACGCGGAGCCGGAACGTTCCAGCAGACGCGGAGCCGGAGAAGGTAAGACACGAAGCCGGAACGTTCCAGCTACGCGGAGCCGGAGAAGGTAAGACACGAAGCCGGAACGTTCCAGCTACGCGGAGCCGGAGAAGGTAAGACGCGGAGCCGGAACGTTCCAGCAGACGCGGAGCCGGAGAAGGTAAGACACGAAGCCGGAACGTTCCAGCTACGCGGAGCCGGAGAAGGTAAGACACGGAGCCGGAACGTTCCAGCAGACGCGGAGCCGGAGAAGGTAAGACACGGAGCCGGAACGTTCCAGCAGACGCGGAGCCGGAGAAGGTAAGACACGAAGCCGGAACGTTCCAGCAGACGCGGAGCCGGAGAAGGTAAGACGCGGAGCCGGAACGTTCCAGCTACGCGGAGCCGGAGAAGGTAAGACACGAAGCCGGAACGTTCCAGCAGACGCGGAGCCGGAGAAGGTAAGACACGGAGCCGGAACGTTCCAGCAGACGCGGAGCCGGAGAAGGTAAGACACGAAGCCGGAACGTTCCAGCAGACGCGGAGCTGGAGAAGGTAAGACACGGAGCCGGAACGTTCCAGCAGACGCGGAGCCGGAGAAGGTAAGACACGAAGCCGGAACGTTCCAGCTACGCGGAGCCGGAGAAGGTAAGACACGGAGCCGGAACGTTCCAGCAGACGCGGAGCCGGAGAAGGTAAGACACGAAGCCGGAACGTTCCAGCAGACGCGGAGCTGGAGAAGGTAAGACACGAAGCCGGAACGTTCCAGCAGACGCGGAGCCGGAGAAGGTAAGACACGGAGCCGGAACGTTCCAGCAGACGCGGAGCCGGAGAAGGTAAGACACGAAGCCGGAACGTTCCAGCAGACGTGGAGCTGGAATTTTGGTAGGTGTGTTTAAGTTGTCGTGTGATACATTGGAGTTTGCAGTGGTGTCCACCAGGGGGCAGAAGACACATCGGATTGTGTTTAACAGGTTTTCAGTAGAGCTGTGACGACACGCTTTTGTCCCAATTCGATTCCGATTCTTTGGGTGCCGATTCGTTTTAAATTGCGATTCTTTGATATTTCTGATTTTTGCAGATTAAAAACAAAATAAATGTGTCAAACTTTTTTCTTTTGCTCGTCATTTTTCTTGATTTCAAGGAGGAAAAAACAACCCAGTAGCCAGACCATCATTCTGCTGCTAAAATGCGAAGACGAGTAAAAAGATCAATAAAATCAATAAAAATGACAAAAATTTTACAATGGATTATTTTTATTTATTTGAAGAAAAAAAAGATTTTTTAACAAAACAACTTTTAAAATTGTAAAGCAAAAAAATCCAGATTTTCGATTTTTCGATTTAATTTTCCCACCCCTAGTTTTAAGTAAAGTTTTTATGATAAAATGATCTCATAAAGCACCGGTGTCCAGCTGGACTCACAGCAGTCTGACTAGCACTGAATTGTGACGACCCGCCAGGTTCTTGCTTGTGTTGCTCTCCCTCTCCAGTTGCTTTGGGGAAAAGCGTCTGCTAAATGTCAGCGCTGCCTCTATCACCCCCTCTGGTGACTGTAAACCTTTAACCCTAACCCTCTCGCTGCTGAGCAGAAACTAAACCGACTTCTTGTTCCAGGTGGAGCTGGAGAGGAAGCTGGAGTCCACCACCAAGTCCAAGCTTCACTACAAGCAGCAGTGGGGGCGCGCCTTAAAGGAGCTGGCTCGACTCAAACAGGTAGCGTTGGCCGTCCAAGCTTAAAGATGAGATTTTACAGCAACCGTTTGCAGGAATCGCCAGTCATAAATATTACAGACTTAGTCACCTTGTTGGAGGTTTTTAATCTGCATGGAATATTTAAAAGAACATTTTCTATTGTTGACTGCATTTATGCATGTTGTCAGTGGTGTATTACGGACTGTATATCTGTTTATATCAGGGGAAGGCAACTCCGGTCCTCGAGCGCCACAGTCCTGCTAATGTTAGGAGTTTCCCTGCTGCAACACACCTGGCACTCATCAGACCTGATCAGCAGAGCTGGACATCAAACTCTGCACAAGTCTGCTGATTAGCCATTGGTTTGAATCAGGTGTGTGAGGACCGGAGTTGCCTACCCCTGGTTTATATGTATGATGGGTAAGCCGGTAGGAAAGGGCCATGACAGTCTGCCATCATGGCACCAACGGGGAATAAAAAGAGGAGCTAGCCCTCCCCAGGTGGAAGGAGCTCATGACGGAGACAGAAAGTTGCAGCTTTTTCCTCCACAAGTCGACCGTACTGTGAAATGAGCCTAAAGCCAACTGTTTTCATTGGGTTTTGTCTTGTTCACAAACATGCTGCTAAAACACACAGCCTGGTATGGAAGTGGATTTTTATTCCCATTACCTCTAGAATGATCCCAAAGCTAAATACCACAATAAAATGCTGCTAAAGGAAGCAGATTGCTAAAACGTTTTTATGTTATAAGGTGGTTTTTCAACGTGTCGGTATAGAAGTATATCGCCGAGGTGTGAGGAAACCCGTTCTTCACATGTCACAGGAAGTGGCGTAGGTCATGTGACCGGGTCATTTCAGGTGAACACGACTTCTTTTATTATTTTACCCAAATATCTCATCCAAAATGTAAATGACTGCGTAGCTTCGTTTTCCTCAACGTGGTGTCAGAAGAACAACTCCAACATGAGTCTGTAACCGCCGTGTCCACCGTCCTACCATATGCTGACGTCACAAGGGTGTAAATCCAGCTTTATTCGTAGATCCGCCCATCTGGACCAAGTCCAACGCCCCTAAACATCCATTTCTGCTCCTTGATGTTTACGTCTGTTTTAAACGACGTCATACGTCTCCGTCCTCCTCCTTACATCCGTCTCTAACGTTGTTGAAGTCCCTTCATCCACTAGGGGGCAGCGTTGTAACACCAGTGGCTGGTACGTTTCCACTTCTTCTCTGGTTTGTTCCTCTCTCTCGAGTTGTGTGTCATCTACACAACTCAACACTGCCCGCCATGGTTTCCAGTGGTATTGCTCCATTTTCTGCGTCAGCCGATGGATCGCTGAGCAAACGGACCAGATTACGAGCAGAACCGACGCCGAGACGAAACTGTCCGTCTGTCTCCGTCCAGCAGAATTAAATCACCAAGCAGCAGTTCTGAAGGAGAAAGGGGATCCATCTGGTACCAGACGGGTCCTGATAACGACAGCGATCTTCTTTTAATCAGAAAAATAGAACTTTAGGAAAAGTCGGATTTTATCTTTAATTTAAACCCAAAATGCTTCTGCGTATGACGTATTCCAGGGTTTTAGTCCGTCTTTTTCTGTGGAAGTAAATTCCAGACGACGTAGGAAGCCTGGAAAACTGGTCCTCACAGAGATACAGACATCATCACACACACTAAGTGGGGTTTTAGTCAAACAAAGACTAATGTAAACACACCCAGACCTTATCTGACAAACTAAAAACTGTTACTGACAGGAGCCAGCTGGAAAACTCAACACGCATTTTTCTCTCCCCGCTCCTCTTTTCTCACATCGTCCTCGTTTTACGCCTCATCATCCATCCATCATCTTCCCAGTGTTTAGCTCTTTGTCTCGTCCCGATAACTTGGATTATCGTTCTCATGTTTACTCTCATTTGTTTCTTTTTCCATCTTTTCTCTGAGCTGCGTTTTTGTCTTTTTCTTTTTCTTCCCCCTCTAAGTGCCACATCATGGTAAAGAAAACAGGCTGTGATTTATGCAGCTCTAAGGGGGTTCGGCGCTGAGTGTCGTCCCCCCACCACCACCTATTAATCATCAGCAGGATTGCGTTAAGCGACGAGCGAGCCGGGCGCTAACTCTCCCTTTTTCTAACGTCGCAGCCGCGTGTTTACACAACCATCCGTCTTTAAAAGCCGACGCTTGTTTGGTTTCCCGTCTATTTATTCTCTCCTCTCAGCGCCTCGTACGGCGCGCTGTTTAGTTCAAGTCGGATCATAAAAATTCTCGCCTGTGAAATAATGTAGTTTTCGGCCCAGGAGGCGCAGCGGGCCGGAGAGCCCATACCCAACGGGGCCGAGGTATTAGATCAGAGAGGCGGCCGCCCGCTTTTTCTATTCAAAATATTGAGACAAGGAGCTGGAGTTGTTCTTTTCAGAGCAAAAATATTGGAAGAAAAAGATTAAAGAGTTCCCCCAGAGGGATGAAGGTATTTTTAAAGGCTGGACGGGAGGTCTGTTCATTAAATACGACTGTTAGAAGCTGGGTCAGACACGTAAATAAGCTCTGATACTATCTGAAAATCTGAGACTTCCTGTTAAAGCAGCGCATTCTAAAAGCTTTAAATAGAAGTCATGGAATATTTTTGGTTTCATGAAGACAAGAAGTACTTAACCCTTAAGTACTCGTGTATTTAATCACCTATATTTGTTCAGTATTTCCCAGGAACGGTAGTGTGTAACGCTGTGGGGTGAATTATGATGATTTCTGACTCTTTAGGTGAAGCTGAACACATCATGTCTGCACGCTGACTGGGATTTATCGGATTCTTGCGGCTGGTTTACATTCAAGAACAAAGAAAATCTTTAGAAATTTAAGGGTTAAATTCAGGTTTTGTCCACGTAGCAGGTATACTACAAAAAAAAAGATTTGTCTTCGATTCAGCCTGTCGTCCACCTGGAAACGCAGATTTCTGCATCATAACCGATTCTTTAAAAAGCGTCCGACCAGAGCGAAGATGTGCGAACTCCGTCTGGATGTGGGCGTGTATAACCGGGGTTGTAGGCGTTAAAACGTCTCTGTCTGCGACAGAAAACGCTGCCACATGTGCGACCGTCGTTTGGAACAGCGGGACGTCCTCAGAGCCGTGTCGGCGTTATCCGTTGTCCATACGCTTTGTGTGTTTTCACGCTGCCGTCAGATGAAATCATTAACTGAAAGGAATAACTGGGCTGCTGTAAACGGTCACGTCACTCATCTCTCAGCCTAAACAAGAGTCCAGATTAAAGGCTCGGATTGGGGTCCTGCGGGTCCTGAGAACATCCAGAGCAGGTGGTCCTAGTTCAACCCGGCTCTGAAACTCGGCTTACGTTAACACAGTTCTGGAGTTTACAGATGAATCCAGAAGACTAAAGTTTTACAATAGTGTTAAATGTTCAGACTTGAGACTAAATCATTGAAACAGCTTCCGTCCTGCTCAGAAATAACAAACATTCAATCATTTTTAGGCTTTTAACTCTTTAAATGCCTGTTTGAATATTTTAGTTACTGCTTCGTTCTTTACAGAAAAACTTAAATAATTTCCATATAATAAATGTTAGAGAGAGGTTTGTTTCCTTGTGATCACACACTTAGATATGTCAATAATTACCAGCTTTAGGATTTGATTGCATTTGTATTTTTTATGTAGTGTCAGAAACTCCCTCTGGTGACTGCCGTGGTAAAAATATACACGTGCATGAAAACGGCTATAAAATCGTCATGTGTAGGGATTTTTTTCCTCTTTAGTTGGTTTTTATTCACAAATCACTTGAAAACCTTCAGACCTGCTCAAAACTATCAAACAATAAATTATTTTTGACTTTTGAACCTTTAAATGCAAGTTTAATTATTAGAATCATTAATCATGAATTGAAAACATGAAGTGTTTTCTATTAAATAAATATTACGAGGATGGGACTTTCCTAAGGAAGAGAGTCTTGGATATATAAAATGATTATAAACTAAACTGTATTGATGTCATTTGTATAATTTATGTAGTTTATAATACTTCCTCTGCTGTTCTTCATTGTCATATTGACTTCCAATAAAACTTCCTAATATTACAGTTAAAGATCATTTATTCTTTAGTGTCTGCGTTACATGTGGAGGAAACTAGTGACACTGGACTATTTAGCGTCATTCCACCAGATTCAACTGGTTTCCTCTGTAGGCAGATGCAGGCAGACCTGGTATTTTTACTAATTTAGTTGTACTTTGTAAAGAATGGGGCAGTAATTCAGATCTTCTAACTGGTATTTAAAGGGTTAAAATCCTAAAAAATGATTTAATGTTTACTATTTCTGAGCAGGGCGGAAGTTGTTTAAATAACTTATGAAGAAAACAACAGAAAAGAAATATCAATGTCGGACTATTTTATAGCAGTTTTTACACGGACATTTTGGCCACGATGGTCACCAGATAAAACCTAATCCAAGCAGCATCATAGACAGATTACGGGTCACCTTTTGTTTTTAATTATGTCCAGAGCAGTTTGTAATATTTGTCAATTTTACATGAAGTTTGCAGGTGTTTAGTGTTAGTTACCAGCATATAGCCAACATTGTCATGTATATATGTTGTTACACGTGTTCAGCAGCCAAGAAACAGGTTTTCATCGGTTTGCCTCTCTGCTGTGACTTCGGTCTCCAGAACAGCTCGGAGGATTTTCCAGTTGAATACATTATGTCATGTTTACATACGACTCCACTGGAGCTCTGTCCACTGTAATCAATCAGTCTTTATTACAGACTTGGGCTCCAAGATGAAAAGATAAAACAAAAAAAGACATTTTAAAATATATATATATCAGTCAGCACCAATAAGAAAACGGCGTACCGCTGCCTCCACAACTGAGATTGGTATTGTAAGGAACTAAAATATGAATTATTTAATTCTATAATAATTAAATTCTCTGCAAAACATAGATGACACTTAAATGTAAAAATTAAGTCTGAAAACTATTTGGAAAGTACCGACCCCAGCAGCCACAGTCATGCCACCTGCAGTGCCTCATGTCTGTTTCATTAAACTTCGAGGCATTGTTCATCTGCTTTTAGCCAAGTTAGACCAACCTTTCTGTAAAATGACCACAAGTCTGCAGGACAGAGGGGTAAGATGTCTGTCCTGTAGGTTTTCACGGGATGAAAAACCCTGTCCTAGTCCCTTTCATAGTCTCTGTCCAAAACCCTGTCCTTGTCCCTTTCATAGTCTCTGTCCAAAACCCTGTCCTAGTCCCTTTTATAGTTTCGGTCCATAGCCCTGGCCAAGTCCCTTTCATAGTTGCTGTCCAAAGCCCTGTCCTAGTCCCTTTCATAGTCTCTGTCCAAAGCCCTGTCCTAGTCCCTTTTATAGTTTCGGTCCATAGCCCTGTCCAAGTCCCTTTCATAGTCTCTGTCCAAAACCCTGTCCTAGTCCCTTTCATAGTCTCTGTCCAAAACCCTGTCCTAGTCCCTTTTATAGTTTCGGTCCATAGCCCTGTCCAAGTCCCTTTCATAGTTGCTGTCCAAAGCCCTGTCCTAGTCCCTTTCATAGTCTCTGTCCAAAGCCCTGTCCTAGTCCCTTTCATAGTCTCTGTCCAAAACCCTGTCCTAGTCCCTTTCATAGTCTCTGTCCAAAACCCTGTCCTAGTCCCTTTCATAGTCTCTGTCCAAAACCCTGTCCTAGTCCCTTTTATAGTTTCGGTCCATAGCCCTGGCCAAGTCCCTTTCATAGTTGCTGTCCAAAGCCCTGTCCTAGTCCCTTTCATAGTGTCTGTCCAAAGCCCTGTCCTAGTCCCTTTCATAGTCTCTGTCCAAAGCCCTGTCCTAGTCCCTTTCATAGTCTCTGTCCAAAGCCCTGTCCTAGTCCCTTTCATAGTCTCTGTCCAAAACCCTGTCCTAGTCCCTTTCATAGTCTCTGTCCAAAACCCTGTCCTAGTCCCTTTCATAGTCTCTGTCCAAAGCCCTGCCCTAGTCCCTTTCATAGTCTCTGTCCAAAACCCTGTCCTACTCCCTTTCATTGTGTCGGTCCAAAGCCCTGTCCTAGTCCCTTTTATAGTGTCGGTCCATAGCCCTGTCCAAGTCCCTTTCATAGTTGCTGTCCAAAACCCTGTCCTAGTCCCTTTCATAGTCTCTGTCCAAAACCCTGTCCTAGTCCCTTTCATAGTCTCTGTCCAAAACCCTGTCCTAGTCCCTTTCATAGTCTCTGTCCAAAGCCCTGCCCTAGTCCCTTTCATAGTCTCTGTCCAAAACCCTGTCCTAGTCCCTTTCATAGTCTCTGTCCAAAACCCTGTCCTAGTCCCTTTCATAGTCTCTGTCCAAAACCCTGTCCTAGTCCCTTTCATAGTCTCTGTCCAAAACCCTGTCCTAGTCCCTTTCATAGTCTCTGTCCAAAACCATGTCCTAGTCCCTTTCATAGTCTCTGTCCAAAACCCTGTCCTAGTCCCTTTCATAGTCTCTGTCCAAAACCATGTCCTAGTCCCTTTCATAGTCTCTGTCCAAAACCCTGTCCTAGTCACTTTCATAGTCTCTGTCCAAAACCATGTCCTAGTCCCTTTCATAGTCTCTGTCCAAAACCATGTCCTAGTCCCTTTCATAGTCTCTGTCCAAAACCCTGTCCTAGTCCCTTTCATAATCTGTCTATAGCCCTGTCCTAGTCCCTTTCATAGTCTCTGTCCAAAACCCTGTCCTACTCCCTTTCATAGTGTTGGACCAAAACCCTGTCCTAGTCCCTTTCATAATCTCTGTCCATAACCCTGTCCTAGTCCCTTTCATAGTCTCTGTCCAAAGCCTTGGTCTAGTCCCTTTCATAGTGTCGGTCCATAGCCCTGTCCTAGTCCCTTTCATAGTCTCTGTCCAAAGCACTGTCATCGTCCCTTTCATAGTCTCTGTCCAAAACCCTGTTCTTGTCCCTTTCATAGTCTCTGTCCAAAGCCCTGTCCTAGTCCCTTTCATAGTGTCGGTCCAAAACCCTGTCCTAGTCCCTTTCATAGTCTCTGTCCAAAGCCCTGTCCTAGTCCCTTTCATAGTCTCTGTCCAAAGCCCTGTCCTAGTCCCTTTCATAGTCTCTGTCCAAAACCCTGTCCTACTCCCTTTCATAGTCTCTGTCCAAAACCCTGTCCTACTCCCTTTCATTGTGTCGGTCCAAAGCCCTGTCCTAGTCCCTTTTATAGTGTCGGTCCATAGCCCTGTCCAAGTCCCTTTCATAGTTGCTGTCCAAAACCCTGTCCTAGTCCCTTTCATAGTCTCTGTCCAAAACCCTGTCCTAGTCCCTTTCATAGTCTCTGTCCAAAGCCCTGTCCTAGTCCCTTTTATAGTTTCGGTCCATAGCCCTGTCCAAGTCCCTTTCATAGTTGCTGTCCAAAACCCTGTCCTAGTCCCTTTCATAGTCTCTGTCCAAAACCCTGTCCTAGTCCCTTTCATAGTCTCTGTCCAAAACCCTGTCCTAGTCCCTTTCATAGTCTCGGTCCAAAGCCCTGTCCTAGTCCCTTTCATAGTCTCTGTCCAAAGCCCTGCCCTAGTCCCTTTCATAGTCTCTGTCCAAAACCCTGTCCTACTCCCTTTCATTGTGTCGGTCCAAAGCCCTGTCCTAGTCCCTTTTATAGTGTCGGTCCATAGCCCTGTCCAAGTCCCTTTCATAGTTGCTGTCCAAAACCCTGTCCTAGTCCCTTTCATAGTCTCTGTCCAAAACCCTGTCCTAGTCCCTTTCATAGTCTCTGTCCAAAACCCTGTCCTAGTCCCTTTCATAGTCTCTGTCCAAAACCCTGTCCTAGTCCCTTTCATAGTCTCTGTCCAAAGCCCTGCCCTAGTCCCTTTCATAGTCTCTGTCCAAAACCCTGTCCTACTCCCTTTCATTGTGTCGGTCCAAAGCCCTGTCCTAGTCCCTTTTATAGTGTCGGTCCATAGCCCTGTCCAAGTCCCTTTCATAGTTGCTGTCCAAAACCCTGTCCTAGTCCCTTTCATAGTCTCTGTCCAAAACCCTGTCCTAGTCCCTTTCATAGTCTCTGTCCAAAACCCTGTCCTAGTCCCTTTCATAGTCTCTGTCCAAAGCCCTGCCCTAGTCCCTTTCATAGTCTCTGTCCAAAACCCTGTCCTAGTCCCTTTCATAGTCTCTGTCCAAAACCCTGTCCTTGTCCCTTTCATAGTCTCTGTCCAAAACCCTGTCCTTGTCCCTTTCATAGTCTCTGTCCAAAGCCCTGTCCTAGTCCCTTTTATAGTTTCGGTCCAAAACCCTGTCCTAGTCCCTTTCATAGTCTCTGTCCAAAACCCTGTCCTTGTCCCTTTCATAGTCTCTGTCCAAAACCCTGTCCTAGTCCCTTTCATAGTCTCTGTCCAAAACCCTGTCCTAGTCCCTTTCATAGTCTCTGTCCAAAGCCCTGCCCTAGTCCCTTTCATAGTCTCTGTCCAAAACCCTGTCCTAGTCCCTTTCATAGTCTCTGTCCAAAACCCTGTCCTTGTCCCTTTCATAGTCTCTGTCCAAAACCCTGTCCTTGTCCCTTTCATAGTCTCTGTCCAAAGCCCTGTCCAAGTCCCTTTCATAGTTGCTGTCCAAAACCCTGTCCTAGTCCCTTTCATAGTCTCTGTCCAAAGCCCTGCCCTAGTCCCTTTCATAGTCTCGGTCCAAAGCACTGTCCTAGTCCCTCTCATAGTCTCTGTCCAAAGCCCTGCCCTAGTCCCTTTCATTGTGTCGTTCCAAAGCCCTGTCCTAGTCCCTTTTATAGTTTCGGTCCATAGCCCTGTCCAAGTCCCTTTCATAGTTGCTGTCCAAAACCCTGTCCTAGTCCCTTTCATAGTCTTTGTCCAAAGCACTGTCCTTGTCCCTTTCATAGTCTCTGTCCAAAGCCCTGTCCTAGTCCCTTTAATAGCCTCCGTCCAAAGCCCTGTTCTAGTTTTTCGTAGGTCCTTTTGTAGAGGTCATCTCCAAATCTATGTCCGAGACCCTGTCTCAGGCTGTTTCTTACTTCAGTTCGTAGGTCCTGTCCCAGGTCACTATGCAGTCTGATGTTAATTATATGTTCAGCTTTATGTCCAGGATATTTTCTCAAACCAGATATTGAGAAGTTTTTTTGATTCACATCTAAATAAGTCAAGCACGAAAAAAGCTCAACTCTCCAAAAAATGTGTTGAATCGCAGTTAACTCGTAACTTTACGAGCAGGGTAGATTTTTCTTTTTTCTCATAGGGTCATGTAAGTTTGGAAAGTTTCTTCCCTTAAAAAATAAAATCACCATTTAAAACTACATTATGTATTTAGTAAGGTCATGTTAACTTTTTGCTGATGATCTGACACATTTCATTGTGACAAATTTGCTAAATAGTCAGAAATCATTAACGGGTGAAAAATTTCGTAGCACGGTATACTTTAATCTAAAAATGAGAGCGGGCTGAGGATTACTTTAACTCATCTCCTCTAACTGTTGCCTTTTTCTTGGACTGCTCATGAGTTTTGCCTCTCATGATGCTTGAGTGTTTCTTTTATAAGAAAGTCTGTGAAACAGAAGTTGAAACATGTTGTCTGAGGGAGTTTTAGTGTTAACTGGTCCCCATAGACATTCTGGTGGTTCCCACTGCTCATTCCTGGAATATTATGGATCCCAAGTGTGGATGGTGTTATTCCAGACAGGCAGAGTCATAGAGTTTGAAGCTGTTTCTGGAGCATATGACTCATTTGAAGGAACAGGAAGGTGGACATGATGGATATGTTTTAGTATAACGACAAAAATGAACAAATAACATGCTGAAGAACAAATCCGCTATTAAAAAGAGCACTTTGGGAGGACATACTTTTTGTATTGATGTTCATAGACTGAAAACCAGATTGATATAACCTGTGACCAGCTGTCATCACCATCAATATTATTAAGAGTTAAAGTTAAAGAGCGGCACACTTAAAATCAACACATAAATGTACCTGAAGTATTTGGTTTCAGTGACTATAAAGATTACTATTTTTTATTTTTTTAAAACAATTTATTAGTTAAAAACATATTTTATTTTTATTATCTTAGAATGGCTGACTGGAGTCTAATGAGAAGGTTCTGACTGGAGTCCACTGTGAGAGGGTTCTGACTGGAGTCCACTGTGAGAGGGTTCTGACTGGAGTCCACTGTGAGAGGGTTCTGACTGGAGTCTACTGTGAGAGGGTTCTGACTGGAGTCCACTGTGAGAGGGTTCTGACTGGAGTCTACTGTGAGAGGGTTCTGACTGGAGTCTACTGTGAGAGCGTTCTGACTGGAGTCCACTGTGAGAGGGTTCTGACTGGAGTCCACTGTGAGAGGGTTCTGACTGGAGTCCACTGTGAGAGGGTTCTGACTGGAGTCTACTGTGAGAGGGTTCTGACTGGAGTCCACTGTGAGAGGGTTCTGACTGGAGTCCACTGTGAGAGGCTTCTGACTGGAGTCCACTGTGAGAGGGTTCTGACTGGAGTCTACTGTGAGAGGCTTCTGACTGGAGTCCACTGTGAGAGGGTTCTGACTGGAGTCTACTGTGAGAGGGTTCTGACTGGAGTCCACTGTGAGAGGGTTCTGACTGGAGTCCACTGTGAGAGGCTTCTGACTGGAGTCCACTGTGAGAGGGTTCTGACTGGAGTCTACTGTGAGAGGCTTCTGACTGGAGTCCACTGTGAGAGGGTTCTGACTGGAGTCCACTGTGAGAGGGTTCTGACTGGAGTCCACTGTGAGAGGCTTCTGACTGGAGTCCACTGTGAGAGGGTTCTGACTGGAGTCTACTGTGAGAGGGTTCTGACTGGAGTCTACTGTGAGAGGGTTCTGGCTGGAGTCTACTGTGAGAGGGTTCTGACTGGAGTCTACTGTGAGAGGGTTCTGACTGGAGTCTACTGTGAGAGGGTTCTGACTGGAGTCTACTGTGAGAGCGTTCTGACTGGAGTCCACTGTGAGAGCGTTCTGACTGGAGTCCACTGTGAGAGGGTTCTGACTGGAGTCTACTGTGAGAGGGTTCTGACTGGAGTCTACTGTGAGAGGGTTCTGACTGGAGTCTACTGTGAGAGGGTTCTGACTGGAGTCCACTGTGAGAGCGTTCTGACTGGAGTCCACTGTGAGAGGCTTCTGACTGGAGTCTACTGTGAGAGGGTTCTGACTGGAGTCTACTGTGAGAGGGTTCTGACTGGAGTCTACTGTGAGAGGGTTCTGACTGGAGTCTACTGTGAGAGGGTTCTGACTGGAGTCTACTGTGAGAGGGTTCTGACTGGAGTCTACTGTGAGAGGGTTCTGACTGGAGTCTACTGTGAGAGGGTTCTGACTGGAGTCCACTGTGAGAGGGTTCTGACTGGAGTCTACTGTGAGAGGGTTCTGACTGGAGTCTACTGTGAGAGGGTTCTGACTGGAGTCTACTGTGAGAGGGTTCTGACTGGAGTCCACTGTGAGAGGGTTCTGACTGGAGTCTACTGTGAGAGGGTTCTGACTGGAGTCTACTGTGAGAGGGTTCTGACTGGAGTCTACTGTGAGAGGGTTCTGACTGGAGTCTACTGTGAGAGGGTTCTGACTGGAGTCTACTGTGAGAGCGTTCTGACTGGAGTCTACTGTGAGAGGGTTCTGACTGGAGTCTACTGTGAGAGGGTTCTGACTGGAGTCTACTGTGAGAGGGTTCTGACTGGAGTCTACTGTGAGAGGCGTTCTGACTGGAGTCTACTGTGAGAGGGTTCTGACTGGAGTCTACTGTGAGAGGGTTCTGACTGGAGTCTACTGTGAGAGGGTTCTGACTGGAGTCTACTGTGAGAGGGTTCTGACTGGAGTCCACTGTGAGAGGGTTCTGACTGGAGTCTACTGTGAGAGGGTTCTGACTGGAGTCTACTGTGAGAGGGCTTCTGACTGGAGTCTACTGTGAGAGGGTTCTGACTGGAGTCTACTGTGAGAGGGTTCTGACTGGAGTCTACTGTGAGAGGGTTCTGACTGGAGTCTACTGTGAGAGGGTTCTGACTGGAGTCTACTGTGAGAGGGTTCTGACTGGAGTCCACTGTGAGAGGGTTCTGACTGGAGTCTACTGTGAGAGGGTTCTGACTGGAGTCTACTGTGAGAGGGTTCTGACTGGAGTCTACTGTGAGAGGGTTCTGACTGGAGTCTACTGTGAGAGGGTTCTGACTGGAGTCTACTGTGAGAGGGTTCTGACTGGAGTCTACTGTGAGAGGGTTCTGACTGGAGTCTACTGTGAGAGGGTTCTGACTGGAGTCTACTGTGAGAGGGTTCTGACTGGAGTCTACTGTGAGAGGGTTCTGACTGGAGTCTACTGTGAGAGGGTTCTGACTGGAGTCTACTGTGAGAGGGTTCTGACTGGAGTCTACTGTGAGAGGGTTCTGACTGGAGTCCACTGTGAGAGGGTTCTGACTGGAGTCTACTGTGAGAGGGTTCTGACTGGAGTCTACTGTGAGAGGCTTCTGACTGGAGTCTACTGTGAGAGGGTTCTGACTGGAGTCCACTGTGAGAGGGTTCTGACTGGAGTCTACTGTGAGAGGGTTCTGACTGGAGTCTACTGTGAGAGGCTTCTGACTGGAGTCTACTGTGAGAGGGTTCTGACTGGAGTCCACTGTGAGAGGGTTCTGACTGGAGTCTACTGTGAGAGGGTTCTGACTGGAGTCCACTGTGAGAGGGTTCTGACTGGAGTCTACTGTGAGAGGGTTCTGACTGGAGTCTACTGTGAGAGGGTTCTGACTGGAGTCTACTGTGAGAGGGTTCTGACTGGAGTCCACTGTGAGAGGGTTCTGACTGGAGTCTACTGTGAGAGGGTTCTGACTGGAGTCTACTGTGAGAGGGTTCTGACTGGAGTCTACTGTGAGAGGGTTCTGACTGGAGTCCACTGTGAGAGGCTTCTGACTGGAGTCTACTGTGAGAGGGTTCTGACTGGAGTCTACTGTGAGAGGGTTCTGACTGGAGTCTACTGTGAGAGGGTTCTGACTGGAGTCTACTGTGAGAGGGTTCTGACTGGAGTCCACTGTGAGAGGGTTCTGACTGGAGTCTACTGTGAGAGGGTTCTGACTGGAGTCTACTGTGAGAGGGTTCTGACTGGAGTCTACTGTGAGAGGGTTCTGACTGGAGTCTACTGTGAGAGGGTTCTGACTGGAGTCTACTGTGAGAGGGTTCTGACTGGAGTCCACTGTGAGAGGCTTCTGACTGGAGTCTACTGTGAGAGGGTTCTGACTGGAGTCCTACTGTGAGAGGCTTCTGACTGGAGTCTACTGTGAGAGGGTTCTGACTGGAGTCTACTGTGAGAGGGTTCTGACTGGAGTCCACTGTGAGAGGGTTCTGACTGGAGTCTACTGTGAGAGGGTTCTGACTGGAGTCTACTGTGAGAGGTTCTGACTGGAGTCCACTGTGAGAGGCTTCTGACTGGAGTCTACTGTGAGAGGGTT
>NC_136611.1:3274967-3341282 GCF_933228915.1 Telmatherina bonti | reverse complement strand
AATCGTATTATGTGCAAATTTTTATAATTTTCTAAAGTTCTGTATTCCTCATTTCAACTAATTTAAACTTTTAATAATCAGTTGTTTATCTGCAGTACTGTTTAGCAATTAACGTGTAATAATAATAATAATAATAGTAAAATTTATTTCCTCAGAACTAATTACATCATCGTCATTAATATGATTTACTCAAACATTTTCTTTGTAATGTTTTTCGTGTTCATGCAGCTTCCCTGCGGCGACCGGCGTCTTTCCTGATGTTTGATATTGTTTTTATGGCCGCCTGTCATGGTTGTTCTGAAGACCTGGAAGACGTCGCCCGAGTTAAAAGACTGACGCCGCTAGCTGAGATGCTAACGCCCGGAACCCGGGATGTTTTTAGCGAGCGGTTGCTTTTCCCGTTACTTGTTTTGACTCCAGGCTTTATCCCACCTCTCATCCCGAACAGAGATTTACATCTCTTTACAGTGAATTTGTGAGAAGTTATTCTCGTCTCGCATCAGGTAGCAGATTGATTACATAACTGTCAGAAACCGGCCTCCAATCCTGAGTTTTACTAGCTTTTCTCTCAGGACCTCCGTCCCCCCGTCGAGGCCTCGGTATCACCTCGTCCTCTAATTGTTTCAGGACTCGGGCTCAGGTTGTACTTGGCAGCTGACAGCAGAGAAAATGTTTGGCCTGTTTGTTTTTCTTGTAATTAGCCCTAAAACGGCCTGTAATACAGACTGCTAATGGTCCTCCGAGAGCCCAGCCTGAGTCAACACACCGCGGTGTGTGTGGAGCTGGTCAGGCGTGTGAAAACGAAGCTTTCTGAGAGTGTGTGTGATGTGAAAATGTTAGTTTTCCCATCCAGACTCTGTTCTGCTGTGTATCACCAAGACACACAGACAGATTCCCGCCTCTCAGACCACCGTAGCCACCTCCACCCTGTTAGCAAAGCAGCTGAGAGGCGATGACGTCAGCTGGTTTGAACTGGGATTGGACTGAATCCGATCCTGGTTTTCTTGTTTGGAAAGTTTGGGAAGGTGAGAATCTGCAAGCTGAAGTCTGGTCCGCCTGAAACTGTTGGTCCAAGTTCACTTTGTAACGTATAGTCCTGGTCTCATAAGGAAGCTGTGACATCTGAGTCCGAAAAGTCAGTAAAGCAGGGGTGTCCAAACTACGGCCCCTGGGCCAACTGCGGCCTGCAGTTCATTTCAGTTTGGCTCACAGGAAATTTTATAAATAGAACAAGAATGTTGCCCCCACTTAAACCTTTGCCTGGGTGTCCTGCACGTAATCCTGGGAAAAAGTAAAGTAGTCCTAGGAATGAGTATAGTCCAAGGAGCGACTCCATTGGTCCTGACATGTTGCTATGCTACATGTTAGCATCACCGCTGACATGTTGCTATGCTACATGTTAGCATCGCCGCTAACGCTATGTAAGTTGTAGCTAGCTAAGTGTATTGCTGGATGTAAAAGCTGTTCGGTCATTTTCTTCCATTCCTACATTCTAGAGCTTGTTGTATTTTTACATGGGATTGTTTTGTGGGGTTTTTTTGAGCTGAGAAACACTTTTTTTGTTTTTTCGGACTTTTCTCTGATTTATGAGCAGCAGACTGAGCCCAGATCAGTGTTGTTGGAAGAAGTTTGAGCTGGAGGCCAAGCAGCTGACAGAAATACAGCTCCAAGACATTTTTATGAAGTTTTCTCTGATGGTCTCCGTGTGAATTCTCTCAATGTTCAACAGCTTTTTTTTTTCTTTTCTCATGAAGCTTTTCTCTAAATGTGAAAGCAGACAACTGAATCTTCGAGCTCCAAATGTGATGAAGTCCTGGTTTGTGTTTGTGCAGCGGGAGCAGGAGAACGCCATGACGCGTCTGAAGAAGCAGCAGGCGGAGCTGGAGGCCATGAGGCTGCGTTACCTAGCAACAGAGGAGAAGGAGGCGGTCCGGCAGGATAAACAGGAGCTGGACAGCATCAGGAACGAACTCAACAGGTGAGGAGGAGGAGCCTCCAGTAACAACACATCATTTGACATCTGATCAATTGATCAGAAGAATTTGTATGATCAATAATCAGCTGCATCAGTCTCTTCAGGTCATATTTTATTCCCAGTTGAAGATAAACAATATATTAGACATCGTTTCAGAACTTCAGAACTACATCATTCTGGAAGAAAAACTTCCTTATTTTTGTCGTCCACAGGTTGAAAAAACAAGAAGAAAGGTTAGGCCACGCCCCCAATGAGCCTGACTCCGCCCCCAGCCTGAACGAGTGCGCAGAGGAACACCTGAGTCGACTGCTAGAGGAGAGAGACACGCTGCTGAGGACAGGGGTCTACACCCACGAAGACCGGATCATAACTGAGCTCAACAGACAGATACAGGACGCCATGAGGGACAAAGGGACGCTGTGACACCTGAGGCTGCAGCAGCCAATCAGAGACGAGCTTAGACCTGACGTTGCAGCGGCCAATCAGAGACGAGTTTTCTGATTGGAAATAATTTGAAAGTTTCTGAAAATAATTTTTAAAAAAACTTTGAAGTTTTGAAACAGAAGAATTTCAGCATCTGAAGAAAAATGATCTGAAAAAGTTGGAATAATGAAAACTTTTTCCATGAACTGTCGGATCCGAACGTAGAAAATCTCTTCGTTTCATTGGTTTACGTCCAACCTGAGCGTATCAACATGTTTATTTTGGAGCACTTTTATTTTTTAGTTCATCAAGTTTCAGGACTTTAAAGCTCCGTGTGGATTCATCGTCTCTTCATGTTTTAAACCCGTCCTTCCTACTCCAGACCTGAAGAGGTGTTGCAGGATAGACGGACTCTTAGCTGTGAAAACATTTTTTTATCTGAGTGCTGAGTTTTCCTGCAGTTTTCAGTGTCCATGAAGTATCTGATCCTCCTCCTACCACTGCTGGAAAAGCATCTGTTCCTCAAACTTCATCTTCCTCACGTAGCAGACGAAGCAAAGCATCTGGCATCGATCTGTCGGTTTTTAATGTTCTGACCTAAACGCGTCTCATCACACCATCACGATGAAGATGATAGTGAGGATGAGGAGTTGAAGATGTTGACTAAAACTAAGAAAAACTAAAATCCAGTATTTTAGCTGGTTTGTTTTATTGACCCGATTTGATGAAGCTGATTTCAGATCAGCTCACAAACGATCAATAAATGATTTTTTTAAACTGAACTGAGATCCTGAAACATCATAAAACAGCAGACTGCTCCTTTAAAGTCTGAACGTTTGTCGTTGTTGTTGGACAGCAGGTGGCGCTGCACTCTGAGTTTATTTATCTGTTTGCTTTAATAAAAACTTTTTGTTGTTTTATAACAGGAATCAGTTTCTGATCTATAGATTAGTAATACCAGACAACGATTTACTGATCAGCTCAGAGCAGATTATTTTGAAACATTGTTTAAAGTTGAAGCAAAAAAAATACATTTTTGAGCTAAAATTTATTTTATGAAGTTCAAAAAACTTCCACCAGAACCATCTGTTGTTACTGTCGTGTAAATGCTTTTAAGCATTTTCCTGTTTCTCTTTATTCATGTCTGTTGATCTTCTTCCGCCGTTTTTCGGTCGTTCATATCTTCAGCTAGGTTCAACCGATGTCAACAAGTTTGGTATCAAAACATTTTGCTCATTCAGCAGAAGGGTGCTCGAACTTTTCTACTCTATAACTTTCACACTTTAAAAAATTAAAAAAGTTAAATAATTTAAATTTTGCCATTAAAATGGATTGAAACTGTTGAAAATTCAACTAAAACTTTTGCCTTTTCAAATCGCTACTGCTTCCACAACCTTTAATCTAGAAACACCATTCAAACTTTAAACAAGTCACAACAGATTGGGCTATTTAAATATTACTTTTCTTGTCGATATCTTTTACCATTTATGAAATTTTGCAGTTTTAAAATCATTCAATTTTTTCCCTGATCAGTTCTTCGCTATCACTGTAGCCCATGGACCGTATATGAAAGATGGATGGACCCTTCAACAGTTAAAAGTGAAGCCTTCCCCCTTCATCCACTTGGGGCTCCAAAACAGAGCAAATCCCCATAGACTCCCATGTTAAAAAGACCAACTTCACAGCAGAAATAAACATGTTTACAGCAGGAATAAACATGTTTACAGCTGGTATAAACATGTTTACAGCACAAATAAACATGTTTACAGCACAAATAAACACGTTTACAGCAGGAATAAACATGTTTACTTCACAAATAAACATGTTTAAAGCAGAAATAAACACATTTACAGCAGAAATAAACATGTTTACACCACAAATAAACATGTTTACAGCAGGAATAAACATGTTTACAGCCTGGTACAAAAATCCATTTTAGGTTTAATAGGTCAGGTTTACCTTCATGACAACTGTGAGGGGAGTGAATTTTTTTCTAACTCGTCTGTTTAAAAGTAATTTAATCTGGAAGTTCGGCATATTTAGGGGCGTGTCCTTTTGATTGACAGGTACCCCATCGCCCACTTAAAGTAAGAAGAACAAAGAACAACCGCGGTTTTTAGCCGGTTAACAACGTGTCTTAGCTTTAGCCCGCTTACCTCCGTTAGCTGGTTAGCTCCTGTTACCTCCGGGTTAGCTCGGTTAGCTCTTAGCTACAGAAAGCTCTGAGTTCGCTTGATGTCAATCATCCACCATGACACTCACAGCCCCCCTCTCAGCTCCGCCTATTTGCCCATATTTGTATTTTCTGGGCGAGACGACACACATGCCCCTGCCAAGATGGTGATGGTAGGAACCGCCCACCGAGCTTCAATTCTGCTCTTCAGAAACCTACGGGTGACGTCACGGAGGCTCCGCCCATCTTTTATATACAGTCTATGCCAGGCCTCTTCAAATGGCGGCCCTCCAAGCA
Organism: Telmatherina bonti; assembly: GCF_933228915.1. Taxonomy (NCBI): domain Eukaryota; kingdom Metazoa; phylum Chordata; class Actinopteri; order Atheriniformes; family Telmatherinidae; genus Telmatherina; species Telmatherina bonti. The sequence goes on along the minus strand of NC_136611.1, from coordinate 3,336,414 downwards.
ACCCATTGAACCTGACTCCCAGGCTCCACTGTTTAAATTCAGTTCACTCCAGGATAAAATAATTTACATCCCTGTGTTCCTGAAAGCCTTCTGTCGCTCATGGGAAAAAAATTATTTCGCTATCTGTTACGGTTTTTGTGTAGCGTTGAGATGTTCGTAGGGCTCGCAGAGGCCACTTCAACAAACTGTCTCCTTCAAACTGCCTGTCAGTTGGAACGGAGTGAGTGAAGGGAGGGGCCGTTGTCATGACAACTAATAGGCCAAAGGTGTTCAGTGATGATTCAGCACTGTTAATACAGAGCTGTTTATGTCCTGTTACTGTAGAGATATTCCTCTCTGTCTGCTTCCTGTCTCCTGTTTATGTCCTGGTCTACCTGTCCTCTTCCAGATCTCTTTCTCCCTCTCTTTCTCAGGGCTTCCAGGTACATTTGTCTGTCTCTCTGTCTTTGTCAGACCCTGCAGGTTTCGTTCTTCCTCTGTGTCTTTGTTTCTCAATACCATTAAACTATTCCAAAACCACACCAGTTTGAACTTTAAATTTATCAACAACTTCAGCTTTAGGATAATTTCCACTGAGGCTTCAATAAGCAGATTTTAACCATGTTCAACTGTCTTGCACCCGCTTAAGTTCAACTTTCAACCCTTTTCCCTACATTTAAACACCATTTTAAGCTTCAACACTTGTCATACTTCCTTTAGCTTTATAATTACGTCTGCTAAAGGCTTAAATAAGAATATTTTAATTTCCAACTGTCTCACTTAATTTGCAACCTTCAGCCATTTTCAAGATTTTGAAACACTGTTTTGAGCTTTAAATCTTTCTACTGTTGACCTCAGCTGTACAACTTCTTCAGCCGATCATTCAACAACCAGATTTTAGCCATCTTCAACTTATTTCAGCTCAGCTTTAAGCCAATTTGACCATGTTTAAACATAACTTTTTGCTTTGAACACATTTGCAAGAACAGCAATTTTTCTAGTTATTGTTTTTGTTCTTATTATTAATAATATAATTGGTCTGATAGTTTTTATTGTTAATGTTGATAATTGTTGGGCATATAGAAGTTATTTAGTTGATCTGGTGATGAGTATGTGTCCTGTCCAGCACGGCAGCGGCAAAATGATGGTCTGGATGATGAAGCGGAAGTGAGATGTTTCACATTGCAGGAATTTCCAGGTGGATTTTACTCGGTTTAATGTTAACATGATGTGTCGTGACAAAACAGCAGAAGAAGAAATGGATTAATGTACAAATACAACACATGAACGCTGTGTGTGTGTGTGTGTTTTGATGGGAAGGAGATGTTTCCACAGCATCCATCCATCAGGAGGAGGATCACAAATGTGGCGTGATGTTTGAAGTCTCGTCCCGTCGGGTTTGTGTTGGAGCGTCCGGCTTGTTAAACTCCTGACTGATAACCGGTGGATTCTACTGGGAGAAGAGAGGAGTTACGCATGGAGTTCAGTCTGATCTGGACCTGGTGGTCTCAGACGGACCTGCATCCAGAACCATCATCACCACCAGCTGATTAACGAGCGCTACCAAGGAAACCTTCAGCTCTAATTTACCGAGCTACAGTGATGGAATGGAGTCGGATCAGCGTTCTGGATGGATGAGGAGGAGGAAGGTAGGGAAGCTGGGCTGGTCCTGGACTGCAGTCATGACCTGAAACAACCCAGACCGGGTTCTGCTGGACACCTGAAGACACGTTTTTACAGGAAAAACTGGACTAAATAAGACCTGAAAGTCTGTATCTTCCATGTTGGAAGTGTTGGGAACAGAACGGAACGTCACAGAACCAGAAAACTGAACCGGTTTTTATCAGACCACCATCTTCCATATAGCACACACCTGGACCCTCTGCTGTCTCAAGAGGACTACTTGCTTTGTCTGCGGTAGCCTCCAGGTCTTGGAGAGATGAACTATGTTATTATCATGATGATTATTATTATTATTATTGTCCAGTTAAAAAAACAAACAAACCCAAAAATCAAGTTGTGAAATTCCGGGTCATTTTGAAGGCAACATTTGGCCACCAGGGGGAAGCAGAGAGGCAGTGAATGCAGCATGAACACCTGATGTCATCATACACCTGAAGCTCCTTTCACAGCTGATCTGGCTCCCGTACGTCTCAGGTAAGCTCCTCACCTGTGGTCTGTTCCCACCAGGAACAGACCATTAAAACCCGTCCGCCCATTACCTGATAAAGTACATGGTTTATTATTACTGTCAGACAAGCAAGGACGTCTGCTCAGTCCAGTTAAACCACAGTATGACCCACATTAGTTCACCAGGACCAGGCCGGGAAGGAAAACCTCCATCAGAACCAGAACCGGGAACGACCTCCATCTGGAATCGAAAACTGGTTCCCAGAGGTTCTAAAGCTGAAGCTTCAGTTATCACAGAACTGGACCCCAGTCTGGCCTTCTGTAATCTGATTACAATCCCATATCTGGCCTGTAATCAGCAGCAGTGATGATGATGATGATGATTATAGTGATGATGAAGATGTTAGTCATGCATCGGTCTCCTCTCCGCCGTTTTTCCTTCACATTCTTGTCATGTCTGCTTTTTTCCAGTCGAACTTGTTTAAACAAACGAAGTTTTCCTGCTCCGTCAGCAGTTCGTTTGTTTTTCTTCTCCCGCTCTAACTGCTGCTAATTAAAACTATCACTGCTGTAATCTCATTACATGAAACCTGAGCTGCTCTGTGTTAAAAAGCCATGTGTGATGGTTTGTTTGGGTTGTGGGTTTGGATCCCACGGAGAAGAAAAGCAGCGTGATTGATGCCTGAAGGCAGCGACTGTGTTTGTTTCAGAGAATTTGTTGAATCCTCACAGGAATAATCTGAAATCAGGCTGGAAAGCAGAAAATCCTGCAGAAGGGGGAAGTGGCGGAGTTGAGCGGATTACCACCGAGAGGAAACGATAATCTGAGATCAGGACGGCGCTCTGAACCGTCGCGAGACAAGTCGTCTTCCCACCTGAGGCGAGTTTCCAGACGATGCAACAGATTTAAAGGAAAAGTTTTCTGTCACGATGCAAATAACCCAATGCAGACGTCCCACAACACACTGGGAGACGTCCCAATGGAGACGTCCCACAACACACTGGGAGACGTCCCAATGGAGACGTCCCACAACACACTGGGAGACGTCCCAATGGAGACGTCCCACAACACACTGGGAGACGTCCCCCAACACACTGGGAGACGTCCCCCAACACACTGGGAGACGTCCCCCAACACACTGGGAGACGTCCCCCAACACACTGGGAGATGTCCCAATGGAGACATCCCACAATGCACTGGGCAACGTCCCTTTGGAGAAGTCCCATAACGCACCGGGAGACGTCCCAATGCAGACGTCCCACAACACACTGGGAGACGTCCCAATGCAGACGTCCCACAACACACTGGGAGACGTCCCAATGGAGACGTCCCACAACACACTGGCAGACGTCCCAATGCAGACGTCCCACAACACACTGGGAGACGTCCCAATGCAGACGTCCCACAACACACTGGGAGACGTCCCAATGGAGACGTCCCACAACACACTGGGAGACGTCCCAATGGAGACGTCCCACAACACACTGGGAGACGTCCCCCAACACACTGGGAGATGTCCCAATGGAGACATCCCACAATGCACTGGGCAACGTCCCTTTGGAGAAGTCCCATAACGCACCGGGAGACGTCCCACAACACACTGGGAGATGCCCCAATGGAGACATCTCACAACACACGGGAAGATGTCCCATGATGCACTTGACTTCTCTGTGCGGATTTTACTCTCCATGTACAACATATGTGTGATCAGTGGAGTGGAAGCCATTTGGTCCCATTGACTCCCATTATAATCACATAGTTTGGATTTAGTTTTATCCCAACGTTTCGTTGTATAGGGATTAGGGTTAGTGTAAACAAACAGTCAACAATCAGTAAACAAACAGTAAACAAAGCACTCGGAAGGTTTATGCTTAGAAGCAAAAGGTTTCAGCTTTATTTCTGTTCCAGACTTCATTCTGAACGTTCATTAGAAAAACAAGGGTGGCGGGAGATCATGCAAACAAGTCAAAATAGATCCCATAACTCATGTCGTCGGTTCGATTCCGTCATGGCGGACTTCCTGTGAGACAGGAAGCAGGAAGTTCTGGATGTTTTTCCCCAGAAAACAGCAGACGTTCAGGAATGTCTGCTGCTGGAACTCTGGAAAAGTCTCTGGATCCAGACTGGGACCAAGTCTGGAACAGATTCTACTGAGAACTCTGGTCCAAATGATTTCATATAAAACCTTTCATGGTGGTTATTTACTATGTACACCAGTGGCTCATTCGCACGAAGAGATGTTTCACTCAGTTTTACTGTCAGAAACACAAAGACAGGAGTGGTGGTCCATCAGGTGGTCCAGCCGGTGGTCCATTAGGTGGGCCAGCGGCTGGTCCATCAGGTGGTCCAGCCGGGGGTCCATCAGGTGGTCCAGCCGGTGGTCCAGCCTGTGGTCCATTAGGTGGGCCAGCGGCTGGTCCATCAGGTGGTCCAGCCGGTGGTCCATCAGGTGGTCCAGCCGGTGGTCCATCAGGTGGTCCAGCCGGTGGTCCATTAGGTGGGCCAGCGGCTGGTCCATCAGGTGGTCCAGCCGGTGGTCCATCAGGTGGTCCAGCCGGTGGTCCAGCCGGTGGTCCAGCCGGTGGGCCAGCGGCTGGTCCATCAGGTGGTCCAGCCGGTGGTCCATTAGGTGGGCCAGCCGGGGGTCCATCAGGTGGTCTGGGTGATCTGCTGTAAAGAGGAACCAGTTTGTGTCATCTGACTTGTTAACTTTAAGCAGCAGCTTCTCTTCAGACAGTCTGAGAATAAAGTGAAAAGTTTCATCTGGGATGATCCAGATGAAATCCCACCTCAGAAACCAGAGCAGGGAGGAAAAACTAGCAGATACTGAACCTGGACCAAGTCTGGACCGGGATCTGCAAACTGGAGCTAAATCTGGAATCTGCTTGTAAACATGATGAGTGTGTTTTCCCTCCACACAGAGGCCACTGAAGAAGAACGAAGGTCTTCCTCAGCAACGTCCAGCTTCACCACGTGTCACTGGAACAGTTTGACTTCAGAACGTGAGGTGATCCGGCGTTCTAGTCGCGTTGTCATGGGCAACCGTCTCCCAGCTGCTTTAACGCTGGCTCAACTTAAAAAGATGAAGGTAATGTTCATGTAAACTCATTTAGTTTTGGTTAAATGAAAATGGAATAACTGAGATTGTTCATATCCACACGTCAGCGCTCTGGCTCGCTGCACGAAAAACACTTCTCCCAGTCTAACCAGTATGCTAACACGAGTGGTGATGTTCTCTCTGTACCGTCCTCCTTCCAAACATCCCATCAGCATGGTCTAAATGTAAACATCGGCATGTAAAGGTTCAATTTCCCATCAGCCTTTGCAGTTTTTGCACCAGAACCCCTTTTTATATGGACGACATGTTGGACCACGCTGTGCTGCCCGTGTTTGCAGAAGACCACCAGGAGGTGTGTTGGGTCTCGATACACCGCCCCCTGCTGGCTACTGACATAGTGCAGCTTGTGAAAGCGTAGCATCATTTTTTTTGCATGTGCTAAAAAAAGCGCAGCCATGATGCATTCAGTAAAAGGAGCTAATCATGGAAAAATAAAGTTAAAAAAATTCAAATAGAGGCTGTGTGGTGACATCAGGGAGAATAATGCACGTGTTCCTGAGGACATGTCCACATAGACGTTCCGGTCCATCTGCTATGGGTTTATGGTTTTACTAAAGCTTGTTGTTCCATCCTCCACGAGAAGCCAGAACTTTCTTCTTGTTCTCGAAGACAGTTCTCGACACATCGGGCTGGCAGAACTTTTTTATCCCGGGATTCCGAGAAGTATCGTGTGATTGGTCGGACATGTGAGGTGGGCGTGGTTAACATGGAGAAAACATGAAGTGCTTCCGCATTTTTACTGTTGCAGGTAAAACGATAAAACAGCTGATCGAGGTGGTGAGAAAGTACCAACATTTTTACATGTGGCATTAAAACACTCGGACCCAGCTGCCCCGCCCTGCCACGTGCACGCCCCGCCCCGCCCCGCCCCGCTGTCCTGAAACTAGAAAAGCACTTGGAGAGCAGAAACCTCCGCCAAACCTGATGTCAAAGAATCCTTTTAAAACATTCCTGGATCCAAACGGTGATCCGGATCACCACCAGAATTTAATCACTTCTTCATTTTCACATTTCCAACAACTCTGGAAATGTTTATAAAAATCTGTCTGTAACCTTTTGAGTTATCTTGAGCTCAAAGACGGCGGGAAAAACATAACCTCCTTGGCGGTGGTAACAACCGGGTTCATGGCACATAAAGCAGACGTCGCCCCCCGCAGTGACCCCTCCCCGCTGCAGACCTGCTTCTCCTGGAGGATGGATGGACCTGCCGAACAAGAAGGTTTTTCTTGTTCTGGCAGCCTGGAGAGACAGAACTCAGTTCTTGGTTCTCGTGGAGGATGGAACAAGTTTTAGAACTGGCATTTTGTTACAGAACAGTATTAGCCCCACTGAATAGTAATATTTTTCATGTTTTGGTAAATTAAAGTCAGAATTATGACTTTTTTTTAATGAAAAAAATCTTTGTTAAATATGAAATTTTGGCAAAATAAAAGGATTCTGAGATTAATTTCAGAATTTTAAGGAAAAAAAATGCAAATTTTGATTTTTTTTTTCTGAAATCAAATAAGAAAAAAATCCTCCAAATAAAATGAAGTCTTAATCCTGACTTTCCAGAAAGAGTCGTTCCTGAACCAACGATCCCATCGCTCTACCGTTTCCTCAGCCCGCATGTTCAAATCCCCCAGCACCTGCAACCATGGAGGATCACTGTGTAATGTTACGTCTTTATAGAAAACTTTATTTAAATGTTGCTGCCTCTGTATTGCTGAGAATGCAGATGACAATTGCAAGAACGAAAGCATGAACTCGTAGCAACATGCTGGTAGTCTGTAACATGGATAAACGGGATTTGATTTAATTTTATTTGACTATATCCATCTGTCTCTCGTCATTTGTAAAAGATGTTTTCCTGAGGTCTTCAAGATCTCAAACAAAAACAATGTAAATTTAACTTCTATGTCACCACACAGGCTATGTGGAATAATTACATGCTGAATTGTTTCTGGAGGAAGATGATAAAATTCTGCTTCACCCCATGAAGAGACGCTCACACCCAGATAGATCGGTGGACAGGCGCTCCGATATTTGGAAGGATTTGTTGTACCATCGTAGAATTTTAAACATGAAATATCATGGCAATGCAACAAAAGCAAAGCAGCTGATGTTAGCATTAGCAGCTAAACCACAAGTAGCACAGCAGCTGATGCTAGCATGAGCGGCTAAAGATGTTAAGATAGAGTTATGGAAACTAAGAGCAGCCATGCTTGATTTTTTTTTTAACATTATCAGCTGATAACAGTTGAATTAAAAAAAAAAGATAAAAAAAAAAGTGAACAGGAAACACATGCTCTTGTTAGCTTACAGGTGCTAACCGTGATAATATAATTTTTTAACCAGTTACAGCAGGTAGCTGGCTCCAGACAAGGCTTTTATCGAGCTTATGATCAAATTTATCACAAAACAATCTAACAAGCACAAAATAAGCCTTCAAACTCAAACGGAGTCTGTCTACCTGTAACCAACAACGTAACTTAATTTTGATTTACATGTTAAATACTTTAGGAGCAAATATTGCTTTCTGTGATTCATTTAGAATAAATTTTAATAATGTTACGGCCCAGAGCAGAACACCACGCTACAATACTTCTGTTCTGTAAATACAGAATTAGCTTCATTAAAAATGAGTTTGTTTTTTTTTCCTGCAGTGAAACATTCTTTAAGTTTTGGTTTATAAGTCTTTGGAAAACAGCTGTTACACTTCTCTTTTCTCATTATTATTATTATTATTATTATTATTAAAGCTCTTTTAACTCTCAGGCACAAAAAGCTATTTGGTGTTTGTAACTGTGCTTTTACCCTCGGCCATTTAAATACAAAGTGTATCATTGTGAGTATTTACACACTGGAGGTCATTATCTTTCAGACAGCAACAACTTGAAGAAGAAAAGAGCAGGTTTTCTGATATTAGCATTAGCAGCTGAGACTACCATGAGCATCTGAGACTAGCATCTGATGCTAGAATTAATAGGTGAACCTCAAGTAGCACATCAGCTGAAACTAGCATTAGCCACACTAACCCACAGGTATTATAGCAGCTGAGACTAGCATTAGCAGCTAAACCACAGATACCATAGCAGCTGAGACTAGCATTAGCAGCTAAACCGCAGGTACCATAGCAGCTGAGACTAGCATTAGCAGCTAAACCGCAGGTACCATAGCAGCTGAGACTAGCATTAGCAGCTAAACCGCAGGCACCATAGCAGCTGAGACTAGCATTAGTAGCTAAACCACAGGTACCGCAGCAGCTGAGACTAGCATTAGCAGCTGAACTGCAGGTACCGCAGCAGCTAATGCTAGTATTGGCAAATAAATGGCAGAAACCAACGCATCTGAAGCCAATATTAGCAGCTACACTGCAGTTACCTTAGCAACTCTTGCTAGTTTTAACATTGGATGCTAAACTCATTAGGTAAATCTCAGGTAGCACATTAGCAGCTGATGCCAGCTTTGGTAGCAGCTGATGCCAGCTTTGGTAGCAGCTAATGCTAGCGGCGGCAGCTGGCAGGAGGTTTAGCTGCTGATGCTAGCGTAAGCAGCTAAACCTGAATGATATGGCAGAAATGAGTTTCTACTCTTCAGACCAGATGAAACCAGACGTTGCAACCATAAAAAAAAACATGCTGCATCAACTTCGTATTTAACACCGTGGGATAATTTCTATAAGAAATCACAAACTTTGTCTCTTCCTCCGACATCATGCCAACGTTAGAGCTGCAAGAATCAACGTTGACAACATTTTTTTGTTTTTAAAAAAAAAAAAAAAAAAAGTGCTTGCAGCACAATATAAGCAAGAAGATAAATATAACTTTTCTTTAGTTTTTTGTCTGTGTTTCAACACACTGGTGTAAAACATGGCGTCTTCACACGTTAGGGTTGGTTGTGCTGTTTACTTTGGTTCCTTTGTCCTTTGGCATTGCTGTTGTAAAGAGAAAAAAGAAAAACTTAAAGCTACAGGCTGACTAGAAGTCTGAATTTTTGGTATTTCTTTTTTTGTTTGGTTTTTTCCCCAGTTTCAAAAAGTTTTCTTTGGATGGAAACATTGGGCTTGCCAGAAGTCTCCAAAATATAGCTTCGTCCACAAAGTCTGATCGTCTGTCTTCTGTCGGGATCTTTGGTTTGGTTGAATCAGGACTCGGGCCGGCTTCATGACGAGCTGGAACGTCTGCGCTCAGACTGGAAACCAGAAACATTCACAGCAAGGCGGCGGAATCTCAAAATGCAAACTTTACAAAGGTTTTCTCCGTCCACACTGAAACACGAGGATTCACCGAGACCGACTAGTCACAGCAGCTTGTTTTATGTCAATTATATATTAATAAAATTAGGACATAAATATATTTGATTTCCAGTAGAAGATAAACAACATATCAGACAGTGCAAGAGATATTTTACCATCTGACGGAACTAATTGTCAATCTGTAAAAAGTCGGAACAAAAGCAAGAAAATGCTGGAAAACCAACAGATTTCCAGCATCCTGCCCTGTTCCATACACACAGAGATTCCTTCTTATTCTCTGAGTAAGAGAAGAAGTCACTGTCATGAAACTATTGGTGTAGATGGTGGGATTTTTTTCCTGAAATTCTTCAACTGTGAGGAAACTTTAACGATCCCACCATCTAATGTATAATGTCACCTACAGATTCAGATAATTAGAAGGAATCTCTGTATGTTTGTGACAAGGCTGGATGCTGGTGTCTTCAGGTCAAATTTAAAAACAGCTGCAAGAAAAAGTTGAAGTTATCCAGGTTTGTTAGTGTCAATAACATGACTGGACGTTAAAGAGCACTTCAGAGAGGTAGAGCCTCTCTAACGTAAAAGCTGGACAGAAGCTCAACAAGCAGCAAAAACTTACCGGGTCTAAATTTTGGAGAAGTTTGAGAAAAATGTTCCTCAATGTTAAATTTTGCAGACTTTGAATATCAGGAAATTTTGAAGGAATCTCTGTATGTTGGGGACAAGGCTGTATGCTGGTGATCTTCTGCATTATAACATGATTCTCTACTGGAAACCAGTGCATGGACTCAGGAAGCTTCCAGAAACCAGTGTGAACCCAGTTCAGCCTGAAATCCACACATGCAGGTTAAACCTCCATCATACGTGAAGATGTGGAATAGTTTGTGGACAGCATGGACGGCGTGTCCTGCAGACTAAAGAGGAGAGGGAGCATCCAGCTTGTTATCAGCCTGCATCTCTGATGGGATGGGGTTGCATTAGTGCCGATGGCGTGGGCAGCTTCCACATCTGGGAAGCTCCATCAATGCTGAAACATCTGCTCCCATCCAGACAACGTCTCTTTCAGGGAAGACCTTCCACCATGCTGGACCACATCCTGATGGTGGAACAGGAGAACTGGTCCAGCAGGACCATGCTGAACCACATCCTGATGGTGGAACAGGAGAACTGGTCCAGCAGGACCATGCTGAACCACATCCTGATGGTGGAACAGGTGAACTGGTCCAGCAGGACCACGCTGGACCACATCCTGCATCATCCATCTGATATGTTGTTGATTTTCTACTCATCAGACATAATTTCATTATAATAAATTATTGTAATATTTATAGAAAAGCTGCTGAGACGATGAGTAAACATGTCCTCGGTGTGGACGGAGCGCCTTCATGGAGGAAACGTGGCAGACGTTGGGTGTTAATCCACCTCGATGGACTCGCTGCTCTCGTTGACGGGTTTACACTCGTTGGGGAGTCGCTGGTGGCGGCTGAGCTGCGTCGCCTGCGTGAAGCTCCGGTCGCAGCGCTCACACCTGACACACAGAAAAACCAGAAGAAACAGAGATCAGTTCAACAGTTTTAAAGCTCAGAAAAAACCAGCCTGAAGCAGAACCCCCCCCTTCAGATCTGCACACACACACACACACACACACACACACACACACACACACACACACACAGAGCTTCCTGTTAACTCTAATATCCAGTGACAGAACAAAGTGTGTGTGAGGCCCAGCGGAGCAGCAACTGTAATTGTTGCCCTGATCTTCACAACCTGACCGACAAATTACACTCGCAGTCCACCTGTCAATAATCTGTCCAGCGGGCCGAGGAGGACGCTCCCGTCTCACACACTTTAACACACACTGACGTCCACGCGCACACGCAGATATATCCCGGCCTGATAAGGCGGCAGCGTCACTGTCACTTCCAATAGCAGCAGAGAGGAGAGGGAGCTTTTAGTGTGAGCTGGGGGGGCATCCTCTTCAAAGCAGAGGCAGCGCTGAGGTATTGAACCTAACAGCCCTGAAACGGCAGTAAGATGCTGTTAGAGAGACGGGCGGCGGGGGAGGGGCCGTTGGCGAGCTGGAGGGGGCTTATCGTGTTCTGCTGCGGTCCAGCTGCTGCAAACGGCGTCCTGCAGCAGCGTCTAACTTTTCACTCTGAAAACCCCGGTTTCACCAGCGGGTCCGACTTGGGACGGGTCGGGACAGGTTCCACATGAGGGGTCAGGGCGGGTTGGTAAGGGGCGGGTTGGTAAGGGGCGTGCGGGTTGGTAAGGGGTGGGTTGGTAAGGGACGGGTTGGTAAGGGGCGGGTTGGTAAGGGGCGGGCGGGTTGGTAAGGGGTGGGTTGGTAAGGGACGGGTTGGTAAGGGGCGGGTTGGTAAGGGGCGGGCGGGTTGGTAAGGGACGGGTTGGTAAGGGGCGGGTTGGTAAGGGGCGGGCGGGTTGGTAAGGGGCGGGTTGGTAATGGGCGGGTTGGTAATGGGCGGGCGGGTTGGTAAGGGGCGGGTTGGTAATGGGCGGGCGGGTTGGTAATGGCCGGGTTGGTCAGGGGCGGGTTGGTAATGGGCGGGTTGGTAAGGGGCGGGCGGGTTGGTAAGGGGTGGGTTGGTAAGGGGCGGGCGGGTTGGTAAGGGGTGGGTTGGTAAGGGGCGGGCGGGTTGGTAAGGGGCGGGTTGGTAAGGGGCGGGCGGGTTGGTAAGGGGTGGGTTGGTAAGGGGCGGGCGGGTTGGTAATGGGCGGGCGGGTTGGTAAGGGGCGGGTTGGTAAGGGGCGGGTTGGTAAGGGGCGGGTTGGTAATGGGCGGATTGGTAAGGGGCGGGTTGGTAAGGGGCGGGTTGGTAAGGGGCGGGCGGGTTGGTAAGGGGCGGATTGGTAAGGGGCGGGTTGGTAAGGGGCGGGCGGGTTGGTAAGGGGCGGATTGGTAAGGGGCGGGTGCGTAAGGGGCGGATTGGTAAGGGGCGGGTTGGTAAGGGGCGGGCGGGTTGGTAAGGGGCGAGTTGGTAAGGGGCGGGTTGGTAAGGGGCGAGTTGGTAAGGGGCGGGTTGGTAAGGGGCGGGTTGGTAAGGGGCGGGTTGGTAAGGGGCGGGCGGGTTGGTAAGGGGCGGATTGGTAAGGGGCGGGTTGGTAAGGGGCGGGTTGGTAAGGGGCGGGCGGGTTGGTAAGGGGCGAGTTGGTAAGGGGCGGGTTGGTAAGGGGCGAGTTGGTAAGGGGCGGGTTGGTAAGGGGCGGGTTGGTAAGGGGCGGGTTGGTAAGGGGCGGGTTGGTAAGGGGCGGATTGGTAAGGGGCGGGTTGGTAAGGGGCGGGTTGGTAAGGGGCGGGCGGGTTGGTAAGGGGCGGATTGGTAAGGGGCGGGTTGGTAAGGGGCGGGCGGGTTGGTAAGGGGCGGATTGGTAAGGGGCGGGTGCGTAAGGGGCGGATTGGTAAGGGGCGGGTTGGTAAGGGGCGGGCGGGTTGGTAAGGGGCGAGTTGGTAAGGGGCGGGTTGGTAAGGGGCGGGCGGGTTGGTAAGGGGCGGGTTGGTAAGGGGCGGGTGCGTAAGGGGCGGGCGGGTTGGTAAGGGGCGGGTGCGTAAGGGGCGGGTTGGTAAGGGGCGGGTTGGTAAGGGGCGGGTTGGTAAGGGGCGGGTGCGTAAGGGGCGGGTTGGTAAGGGTTAGGGTTAGGGTTAGGGTAAGGGGCGAGTGGTACCTGATGTAAAACTTCCATTCAGGCAGTGTAAAACTAAATAAAACTCTTTCCTGGGAAAACAAGAACAGGTAAAGCTGCTCACAGCAGACAGGTTTGTCTGTAAATTAAAAAACACGTCAGCCACCAACATCAAAGCTCCTCTGAAGCTCTGCTGCCACGACAACTTATCCAGACATGAAGACGCTCCTCCTGCAGAACAAAGACGAGGCGGCCGAACTCCGCTGCCTATCGACCAGCAGCCATCGCCTTCCTGGCCGCCTCCTTCTTTCACAGCGGGGGAAAAATAATGTTGAACGGTTCGTCCTGACAGGATGACAGAGGCGGCTTTAATCAATATCCCTTCAAGGATCCGTGAAGTTTAAGCTCACCTCGTATCTTAATCTGCTCCGTACTGCAGGAAGAACAAGCTCAGATGGTGTTCGGCTTGATGGGAATTCACTCTGAGGAAACCGGGCTTCAGATTCACATCAGACCCGCTCTGAACAAAGGTTCCGGACCAAACGCTTTGAATCATCTGAGTTTACATGAACTGAATGATTTTAGCCGTAGGTATCATGACGGGGGACTGATTATGTTGACCCTCTGTAGCAGCGTGGTTCTCAAACTGATCCTTCCTGGTGGTTGATTTGCTTTGTATCTTCTCACTGAACGCAGTCGTGTTTTTTTTTTAATTTCTAATGTAGGTCTGAAGAAGTGGAAGAGAAGAATTGTAAAGCAGAGCCGTCGGCAGAGATGTACGATGTTATCGGCCGATAATGGCATTAAAACGCAGTATCGGAAATGATCGGTATCAGTTTTTACTGAATGACAGCTTTTAACAACATGATGCATCAAACTGCGAGGAGCTACGCGTCCCCTCGATCACGTCAACATTTGTGTCAGACACGTGATTCACATGTGAAGCGTAAAAATATCCTCCAAAAACAGACGTGAAACATATAAGCTCTGACACATAAATCCCATGCGATCCAAGTTTGCATCTTATCACACGTGATCCACATTTACACGTGGTTTTCATGTTCATCACAAGTTATTCACGTGTCAATCATATGTGATGTTTATCACATGAAAATGTTCCAAACACAAACGTTTACATGTTCTTCACATGTGAATCATGTGTCAACATATAATTAACATATTCACGTGTAAATGTGGTTAGCACATGAAGCACAGATTATTTACATTATTCAGTCGTTCAGCACATGTAAACTGCACGCCATTTATATGTAGTTGTAACGTGTAGTTCACATGTAGATCACAAGTTCTTTCTGTTGGGATTGTCAGGAGAAAAAAACTTTTATTTTCAAAGTTGTGGTGAGTCAGAGACACGTTTTGACCGAGTTGTTTGTGGCGAGTCAGAGACTCGTTTTGACCGAGTTGTTTGTGGCGAGTCAGAGACCCGTTTTGACCGAGTTGTTCACGGCGAGTCACTCATTTTGACCGAGTTGTTCGTGGCGAGTCACTCATTTTGACCGAGTTGTTCGCTGCGAGTCACTCATTTTGACCGAGTTGTTCGCGGCGAGTCAGAGACTCGTTTTGACCGGGTTGTTCGTGCCGAGTCAGCGACTCGTTTTGACTGGGTTGTTCTTGGCGAGTCAGCGACTCGTTTTGACTGGGTTGTTCTTGGCGAGTCAGCGACTTGTTTTGACTGGGTTGTTCGCGGCGAGTCAGACTCATTTTAACCAGGTTGTTCGTGGCGAGTCAACGACTCGTTTTGACCGGGTTGTTTGTGGCGAGTCAGCGACTCGTTTTGACCGGGTTGTTTGTGGCGAGTCAGCGACTCGTTTTGACCGGGTTGTTCTTGGCGAGTCAGCGACTCGTTTTGACTGGGTTGTTCTTGGCGAGTCAGCGACTCGTTTTGACCGGGTTGTTCTTGGCGAGTCAGCGACTTGTTTTGACCGGGTTGTTCGTGGCGAGTCAGAGACCCGTTTTGATCGGGTTGTTCGTGGCGAGTCAGCGACTTGTTTTGACCGGGTTGTTCGTGGCGAGTCAGAGACCCGTTTTGATCGGGTTGTTCGTGGCGAGTCAGAGACCCGTTTTGATCGGGTTGTTCGTTGCGAGTCAGCGACTCGTTTTGACCGGGTTGTTTGTGGCGAGTCAGCGACTCGTTTTGACTGGGTTGTTCTTGGCGAGTCAGCGACTCGTTTTGACTGGGTTGTTCTTGGCGAGTCAGCGACTTGTTTTGACCGGGTTGTTCGCGGCGAGTCAGACTCATTTTGACCGGGTTGTTCGCGGCGAGTCAGACTCATTTTGACCGGGTTGTTCGTGGCGAGTCAGCGAATCGTTTTGACTGGGTTGTTCGTGTCGAGTCAGCGACTCGTTTTGACCGGGTTGTTCTTGGCGAGTCAGCGACTCGTTTTGACCGGGTTGTTCTTGGCGAGTCAGCGACTCGTTTTGACCGGGTTGTTTGTGGCGAGTCAGCGACTCGTTTTGACCGGGTTGTTTGTGGCGAGTCAGTGACTCGTTTTGACCAGGTTGTTCGTGGCGAGTCAGCGACTCGTTTTGACAGGGTTGTTCGTGTCGAGTCAGCGACTCGTTTTGACCGGGTTGTTCTTGGCGAGTCAGCGACTCGTTTTGACCGGGTTGTTCTTGGCGAGTCAGCGACTCGTTTTGACCGGGTTGTTCTTGGCGAGTCAGCGACTTGTTTTGACCGGGTTGTTCGTGGCGAGTCAGAGACCCGTTTTGATCGGGTTGTTCGTGGCGAGTCAGCGACTCGTTTTGACCGGGTTGTTTGTGGCGAGTCAGCGACTCGTTTTGACCGGGTTGTTCTTGGCGAGTCAGAGACCCGTTTTGATGGGGTTGTTCGTTGCGAGTCAGCGACTCGTTTTGACCGGGTTGTTTGTGGCGAGTCAGCGACTCGTTTTGACCGGGTTGTTCGTGGCGAGTCAGAGACCCGTTTTGATGGGGTTGTTCGTTGCGAGTCAGCGACTCGTTTTGACCGGGTTGTTTGTGGCGAGTCAGCGACTCGTTTTGACCGGGTTGTTCGTGGCGAGTCAGCGACTCGTTTTGACCGGGTTGTTCGTGGCGAGTCAGCGACTCGTTTTGACTGGGTTGTTCTTGGCGAGTCAGCGACTCGTTTTGACCGGGTTGTTCTTGGCGAGTCAGCGACTCGTTTTGACCGGGTTGTTCTTGGCGAGTCAGCGACTTGTTTTGACCAGGTTGTTCGTGGCGAGTCAGCGACTTGTTTTGACCGGGTTGTTCGTGGCGAGTCAGAGACCCGTTTTGATCGGGTTGTTCGTTGCGAGTCAGCGACTCGTTTTGACCGGGTTGTTTGTGGCGAGTCAGCGACTCGTTTTGACCGGGTTGCTTGTGGCGAGTCAGCGACTCGTTTTGACCAGGTCGTTTGTGGCGAGTCAGCGACTCGTTTTGACCGGGTTGTTTGTGGCGAGTCAGCGACTCGTTTTGACCGGGTTGTTTGTGGCGAGTCAGCGACTCGTTTTAACCGGGTTGTTCGTGGCGAGTCAGCGACTCGTTTTGACCGGGTTGTTTGTGGCGAGTCAGCGACTCGTTTTGACCGGGTTGTTTGTGGCGAGTCAGCGACTCGTTTTAACCGGGTTGTTCGTGGCGAGTCAGAGAGCCGTTTTAACCGGGTTGTTCGTGGCGAGTCAGAGACCCGTTTTGATCGGGTTGTT
Source organism: Telmatherina bonti (assembly GCF_933228915.1). Lineage (NCBI taxonomy): Eukaryota > Metazoa > Chordata > Actinopteri > Atheriniformes > Telmatherinidae > Telmatherina > Telmatherina bonti. The sequence continues at coordinate 3,319,633 of NC_136611.1, read as the reverse complement.
CATGGCGAGTCAGCGACTCGTTTTGACCGGGTTGTTTGTTGCGAGTCAGCGACTCGTTTTGACCGGGTTGTTTGTGGCGAGTCAGTGACTCGTTTTGACCGGGTTGTTTGTGGCGAGTCAGTGACTCGTTTTGACCGGGTTGTTTGTGGCGAGTCAGTGACTCGTTTTGACCGGGTTGTTTGTGGCGAGTCAGTGACCCGTTTTGATCGGGTTGTTTGTGGCGAGTCAGTGACTCGTTTTGACCGGGTTGTTTGTGGCGAGTCAGCGACTCGTTTTGACCGGGTTGTTTGTGGCGAGTCAGTGACCCGTTTTGATCGGGTTGTTTGTGGCGCGGCGTCCCGGTGCTGAAACGCCACGGAGCCGCTGTCTCCTCTGCGGGAAAATGAGGCGTTTTGGTCCTGACAAAGCGACGGTGGCAGCTTTAATCTGTCCTCTGCAGCCTCCAGCAGGAGGTAACTCCCCGAGCATCGATCTGCTAAAGATTTCTGACGCCTGTCCGTGATTGTCTTTGTCCCGCTCGGCCTCCGCCGAGACTCTGAAGTGCTGATGAAAAGGTTGGGACTTCGCTCTGATTGCTCATTACGGACGCTGATTCGCTCCACATTTTACTCCGTGATCTCTTGTTCCTCTTCGGACTCCACGTCGATGACGAACTTGGATTTCTCTGAATGTTAATTTGTTTCCCACCGCCAAGTCAAACTGCTTATTTTGCTTTCTTCACTTTCTTTTCTTCTGGTTCTGCTTCCAGCCTGATGACCTCTTTATCCGCCAGGGGAATCCGACCCGTCCTGTCCGGCTGATTGGATGACAATGTCCACCACCCCCCCGGACCCCGGCGCGGCTTGCCCTCTGATTAAACCATCTTCGCTGAGGGGAGAAATGGAAATGAGCGGTCGCGGCGCACAGATTCATTATCAGCCCTCTAACAACCGTCATTGAGCTGCTCCGGTATTCATGACGACCACGCTGCTGATACCGTCCTTAACGCTCGCCGTCACAGGCAGAGGTCAGAGGTTGCTGCAGCCGCCACAACAGTTTCATCCAGAGATGTGCCATGAACACATCCCGCCGTCTGGTCCCTGAACGCATCGGGACCGACAGCCCCGCAGTCTGGTCCCTGAACGCATCGGGACCGACAGCCCCGCAGTCTGGTCCCTGAACGCATCGGGACCGACAGCCCCGCAGTCTGGTCCCTGAACGCATCGGGACCGACAGCCCCGCAGTCTGGTCCCTGAACGCATCGGGACCGACAGCCCCGCAGTCTGGTCCCTGAACGCATCGGGACCGACAGCCTGCAGTCTGGTCCCTGAACGCATCAGGACCAACATCCTGCAGTCTGGTCCCTGAACGCATCAGGACCGACGCCCCGCGGTCTGGTCCCTGAACGCATCAGGACCAACATCCTGCAGTCTGGTCCCTGAACGCATCGGGACCGACGCCCCGCGGTCTGGGGTGGTATGAATCAAGATAGCGATTTTTTAACGATTAATTGTGCTGCTCTATCATAAACAATAATACTTTATTTTACTTCATTATTCCTCAACCCAGCATCTGACGAGATTTTATTCTTATTAACCCTTAAATTGACAAGTTTTGGTCACGATGCAACAACTCCCTTTTATGGTCTTAAAATGCAGCGAAATAATTTCCAATATACTTTATTCAGACTGGATTATTTATGTCTAGGGTTATTGCAGCGTGGTATATTTAATATTTAGCAGCAACGTTAGCCCATGTGATTTTTTTTTAAAAACAAAATCAGTCATTTAATGTCGGTGACCCTAACCATAACCCAACTGCCACACACAATCACCCAGGTTTCATAATTCAAATCAACGTTATTTAGATGCTCTAATACAAAACTAGATGCGGTTTAGCGTGGACGCTTCAGAGCTTAGTTTTCGTTAGCTAGCGTTAGCCAACACTCCATTGGCGTTTCCCAGTTTAGGGTCCGTCCACTCCAAAGCATGGATTCATTGGCAACGTACGTCATTGTGGCACACCAAATACTGACCTAATTTAAAGGTTTCTTTAAATCCATCCTGCAAACCCGCACTTTGCTTGGCCAGTAGCGAAGGCTGCTAGCGATGTGCTAGTTAGCTGTTCGCTAAGTGACACACCTGGGGCTCTGGCAGCCTCCAGACTGAAAACTGAAGGTTTTGTGCAGCCCTCTAGGTGGCGCTTGAGGCCCAAGCGTTGGCCGTGGCTCTGCGGTGAAGAATCACAGTGATGGGATACTTTAAACACCTGACAGACATGTTGATGCATCACAATAATACCCCAACAATGAAGCTGACAGTTTGAGTCTAGAATTGTTGAAACGAATCAGGACTTGGCGCGACGACGCCCCCGGTGGGGGTCTGGGTGTAGTTTTCTGGGTGGTATCATGGCCAGAGGGTAGCATGGGTGGGGGTACTCACTGTTACTTACTTGAACGGCTTCTCTCCGGTGTGCGTGCGGATGTGGTTGTTGAGCGTCGTGGCGCCAGCGAACGCCCGGCCGCAGTATCCACATTTGAAGGGTCGGTCGCTGGAGTGCGTCACCACGTGGTTCCTCAGCTCCGAAGGCTGTGAGAAGGACTGGGAGCAGTGGCCACACTGGTACGGTCTGAAAGCAAGAAGGTAGATTTCCTTTCACTTCATTCAGATGTTAAAACCTGCAGTCTCAGCATTTTGTTGAGTGATTTTTATCTCACTTCACACGTTTTACAGACATCATGCTTGGAAAAATTCTTGTTTTTATGATTCAGCATAATTTAAACAGAAGCGTAGGAGATGTTTGAAGCACAAACTTTCCAAACTTTTTTCCACCTGTTCCACTTCCTGCTGGCCAGCCAATCACATGGCAGCGTGTAGACACACTGACGACTTGCTGAAAGTCAAACTGAGCATCGGAAGGAGGTATGCAGAATGGATCAAACCACTCCTGTCAGTAAGAACAGGAAACTGAGGCTATAATTCACACAGACTCACCAGAACTGGACAATAGAAGATGGAGAAACGTTGCTGGTCTGATGAGTCTCCAGTTCAGCTCCACATTCACATGGTAGGATCAGAATCTGCTGGAAACATCATGACAACATGGATCCTTCCTGCTTTCGACTGGATCTTCCTCCCCTTCAGGCTGAGTATTGTTGCTGACTAAGTCCATGTGGGGAGTGGTGGGAACGGGAGGTTCTCATCATGGATGTGATGCTTCATGTTAATATGGAGCAAAATGTCTGAGGAAAGGTTCCACCTTGTTTGGTCCATCACGCCAAGAATTATGAAGGGTCCAACCTGACGAAGAGGACTGCCCGGTACTAGAAGGCGGACCAGACGAAGGGGACTGCCCGGTACTAGAAGGCGGACCAGACGAAGGGGACTGCCCGGTACTGGAAGGCGGACCAGACGAAGGGGACTGCCCGGTACTGGAAGGCGGACCAGACGAAGAGGACTGCCCGGTACTAGAAGGCGGACCAGACGAAGAGGACTGCCCGGTACTGGAAGGCGGACCAGACGAAGGGGACTGCCCGGTACTGGAAGGCGGACCAGACGAAGAGGACTGCCCGGTACTAGAAGGCGGACCAGACGAAGAGGACTGCCCGGTACTAGAAGGCGGACCAGACGAAGGGGACTGCCCGGTACTGGAAGGCGGACCAGACGAAGGGGACTGCCCGGTACTGGAAGGCGGACCAGACGAAGGAGACTGCCCGGTACTAGAAGGCGGACCAGACGAAGGGGACTGCCCGGTACTGGAAGGCGGACCAGACGAAGAGGACTGCCCGGTACTGGAAGGCGGACCAGACGAAGAGGACTGCCCGGTACTGGAAGGCGGACCAGACGAAGAGGACTGCCCGGTACTGGAAGGCGGACCAGACGAAGAGGACTGCCCGGTACTGGAAGGCGGACCAGACGAAGAGGACTGCCCGGTACTGGAAGGCGGACCAGACGAAGAGGACTGCCCGGTACTAGAAGGCGGACCAGACGAAGAGGACTGCCCGGTACTGGAAGGCGGACCAGACGAAGAGGACTGCCCGGTACTGGAAGGCGGACCAGACGAAGAGGACTGCCCGGTACTAGAAGGCGGACCAGACGAAGAGGACTGCCCGGTACTGGAAGGCGGACCAGACGAAGAGGACTGCCCGGTACTGGAAGGCGGACCAGACGAAGAGGACTGCCCGGTACTGGAAGGCGGACCAGACGAAGAGGACTGCCCGGTACTAGAAGGCGGACCAGACGAAGAGGACTGCCCGGTACTGGAAGGCGGACCAGACGAAGGGGACTGCCCGGTACTGGAAGGCGGACCAGACGAAGAGGACTGCCCGGTACTAGAAGGCGGACCAGACGAAGAGGACTGCCCGGTACTGGAAGGCGGACCAGACGAAGAGGACTGCCCGGTACTGGAAGGCGGACCAGACGAAGGGGACTGCCCGGTACTGGAAGGCGGACCAGACGAAGAGGACTGCCCGGTACTAGAAGGCGGACCAGACGAAGGGGACTGCCCGGTACTAGAAGGCGGACCAGACGAAGAGGACTGCCCGGTACTAGAAGGCGGACCAGACGAAGGGGACTGCCCGGTACTGGAAGGCGGACCAGACGAAGGGGACTGCCCGGTACTAGAAGGCGGACCAGACGAAGAGGACTGCCCGGTACTAGAAGGCGGACCAGACGAAGGGGACTGCCCGGTACTGGAAGGCGGACCAGACGAAGAGGACTGCCCGGTACTAGAAGGCGGACCAGACGAAGGGGACTGCCCGGTACTAGAAGGCGGACCAGACGAAGGGGACTGCCCGGTACTAGAAGGCGGACCAGACGAAGGGGACTGCCCGGTACTGGAAGGCGGACCAGACGAAGGGGACTGCCCGGTACTAGAAGGCGGACCAGACGAAGGGGACTGCCCGGTACTAGAAGGCGGACCAGACGAAGGGGACTGCCCGGTACTGGAAGGCGGACCTTCCAGTCCGACATCTGTCTATCGAGGAGGGAACGGACACAGACTTGGACGCTTCCAGATAATAAAACAACGAAGAAGAAATGACAACAAAGATTTCACACTCGGGCCGGGAGAAGTCGGACACTGCTCTGGTAACCATGGCAACATGACCCTCATCAACAATGCAGGCCTGCATCATGACTGGATCATCTATCATGTTGTGTGTGAGTAATAGCAGCTAGATAGAGACAGCAGAGCTGGAGGAGATAGCTAGGAAGTGATTGTGTGTGTGTGTGTGTGTGTGTGTGTGTGTGTGTGTGTGTGTGTGTGTGTGTTGGTCCCAGATGGTTCACAGTAGGACTAAATCAGACTGGAACAAACAGCAGCAGCATGTTCGCTAACAGTCCTGTTTCCATCCAACAGCTGATCTAATCTTAACATGTTCCACCAGAGGAACTGGACCCCGACCTGGCTTCGGGAAGAGGAACTGGACCCCGACCTGGCTTCGGGAAGAGGAACTGGACCCCGACCTGGCTTCGGGAAGAGGAACTGGACCCCGACCTGGCTTCGGGAAGAGGAACTGGACCCCGACCTGGCTTCGGGAAGAGGAACCGGACCCCGGTCCGGCTTCGGGAAGAGGAACCGGACCCCGGCCCGGCTTCGGGAAGAGGAACCGGACCCCGGCCCGGCTTCGGGAAGAGGAACCGGACCCCGGCCCGGCTTCGGGAAGAGGAACCGGACCCCGGCCCGGCTTCGGGAAGAGGAACCGGACCCCGGCCCGGCTTCGGGAAGAGAAACCGGACCCCGGTCCGGCTTCGGGAAGAGAAACCGGACCTGTCTTGGCGACCTGGATCCATCCCTTTACTCCTGCTGCTACAGGCCTAGGCGACTGAGACATCCCATGATGCATTTGGCAGCCTTCTCTTTACTCATTTCTTTCTCTCATCCTGTCTTGGATGGTAAATGGACTTGTACAGAAGTCTTTTAGTCATCTCCACTTCTCAAAGCGCCAACAATACATGTCACATTCAAACGACACTTCCAGATTTTTTTCTGCACACATGGATACACAGGTTTGTGGGGTTCAGCGTTTTGCCAAAGGACACTTCAGAAGTCTAAATGCCAACTTTCAGGTTGGCTGCTTTTCCTCCTGAGCCTTAGCCATCTAACTCTTGTTCCTCTTCTCTCCATCTCTTCTGACCATCTGCTAGTTGTATGCAAACTTTCCAATAAAGAAATAAAATGAAAGATAATACTTGTTTTATTCAATGTTTCCGTCTGTAAGTCAACATGTTAATGAAAAGTAAAACCAGTAAACCTTCATTGAAATCATTAAAACCTTTTTAAACAAGTAAAACTTCAGTGGATGTTCAGTTGACCAGTGAACCTTCAATAGACCAGTTACCACCATATGACCCGTAAACCTTTATTGAACCAGTAAAACATGATTAGACATTCATTATACCAGGAAACATTCAATGAACCAGTTAACAATAATTAGACCAGTAAAGCTGCAATAAACCTGGTAACTTTCATTAACCATTATCAGACCAGTAAACCTTCTTTAAACCAGTAAACCTTCAATGATCAAGTAAAATGTCATTAGTCATTCATTAGACCAGTAAACATTCACGAAACCAGTGAACCTTCATTTAGCCAGATAACTATTATATGACCAATAAACATTCAAAAACAAGTTAAACATCATTAGACCAGTAAATCTCTACAAAACCAGTTAACCATGATTATACCAATGAAACTTCAGAAAACACGTCATATTTCATAAGATGTAAGACTAGTAAACATTCCATAAGATCCTTATCATTAAACAAGTAAACCAAGTAACAAAAGAAAAACTTCTTTATTCATTAGACCAGTAAAGCTTAACTAGGTAACCATTAAATGACCAGTTCAACATTCAATAAACCAGTTAACCATCATTAGATATTCAATAAGACCAACAAAACCACTTATCCATCATTATACCATTAAACCTTCATTAAACCAGTCAACCTTTGTTAGTTGTTATTTAGACCTGTAAACTTTCATAAAAAACAGTTAACTATAATTAAAACAAGTAAACCTTCAATAAACCAGTTAATCATCATTAGACCAGGAAACCTTCATTTAACCAGTAAAATGGCATTAGTCATTTATTAGACCAGTAAACATTCAATAAGCCAGTTAACCATTGTTAGACCGGTGAACACTTAATGAACCAGTTAACCATCATTGCACCAAAAAACCTTCAATAAAACCATGAAACCCTTTAATAGTCCAGTTAACCAGTAAACTTTAATTAGTTGTTCTTTACATCCATAAACCATAATCAAACCAGTAAACCAATAAACCAGTAAAACTTCATGAATCGTTCATTATGCCAGTAAACATTTAATGGACCAGTTAACCATTAGTAGACCAGTAAATAAACCAGTTCAATATTAGCAGATCAGTAAACTGTCATTAGACGTTCATTAGACCAGTTGACTAATCCTAACCCATCATAAAAGCCGTCAACCTTCGATAAACCAGTTAATCATCATTAGACTAGTAAACATTCAATAAACTAGTTGACACTCATTAGACTACTAAACCCCCTTTAAACCAGTAAAATACCATTAGATTTGAATTAGACCAGTAAAACTTCAATTGACCAATTAAATATCACCAAACCAGTAAACATTCATTAAACCAGTCAACCTTCGTTAGTTGTCAATTAGACCTGTAAACTTTCATAAAATACAGTTAATTATAATTAAAACAAGTAAACCTTCAATAAACGAGTTATTCATCATTAGACCAGTCAACTTTCAATAAACTAGTTGACCCTCATTAGAACAGTAAACCCCCTTTAAAACAGTAAAACATCATTATATTTTAATTAGACCAGTAAAACTTCAGTTAACCAATGAAATATCACCAAACCAGTAAACATTCATTAAACCAGTTAACCATCATTACACCTCCAATAAAACCATTAAACCTTCAGATAAAAAAAAAAACTCAGTAAAGAAATAAAATGTCACTATTGATTAGACTGGTAAACATTCAACAAACAAATTAACCATCAATAAACCAGTAAACCTTCATTTAACCAGTTAACCATCATTGCACCAAAAAACCTTCAATAAAACCATGAAACCCTGTAATAGTCCAGTTAACCAGTAAACTTTAATTAGTTGTTCTTTACATCCATAAACCATAATCAAACCAGTAAACCAATAAACCAGTAAAACTTCATGAATCGTTCATTATGCCAGTAAACATTTAATGAACCAATTAATCATTCGTAGACCAGTAAAAAAACCGGTTCAATATTAGCAGACCAGTAAACTGTCATTAGATGTTCATTAGACCAGCTGACTAATCCTAACCCACCATAAAACCAGTAAACCTTCGATAAACCAGTAAATCTTCAATAAACCAGGTAACATTCAATAAACCAGTCAAACCTCATGACACCAGTATTTCGTCTTCAAACCACTAAGTAAACTTTCACCATCCATCCATCTTCTGCCGCTTATCCGGGGTCGGATAAGCGGCAGAAGACGGCAGCAGCCTAAGCAGGGAAGCCCAGACTTCCCTCTCCCCAGCCACATTTGCCAACTCTGCGGGGGGATCCCGAGGCGTTCCCAGGCCAGCCGAGAGATATAATCCCTCCAGCGTGTCCTGGGTCTTCCCCGGGGTCTCCTGCCAGAGCGACGTGTCTGGAACACCTCACCAGGGAGGTCCAGGAGGCATCCTGACCAGATGCCCTGATCAACTGGTTCCTTTCGATGAGGAGGAGCAGCGGCTCTACTCTGATCTCCTCCAGGATGACCGAGCTCCTCACCCTATCTCTAAGGGAGAGCCCGGCCACCCTGTGGAGGAAACTCATTTCAGCCGCCTGTATACGAGATCTCCTTCTTTCGGTCACGACCCACAGCTCATGACCATAGGTGAGGGTAGGAACATAGATCGACTGGTAAATTGAGAGCTTCGCCTTCTGGCTCAGCTCCTTCTTCACCACGACAGACCGGCGCAGAGTCCGCATTACTGCAGACGCCGCACCGATCCGTCTGTCCATCTCACGCTCCATCCTTCCCTCACTCGTGAACAAGACCCCGAGATATTTAAACTCCTCCACTTGAGGCAGGACCTGACTCCCGACCCAGAGAGGGCAATCCACCCTATTCCGGCTGAGGACCATGGTCTCAGATTTGGAGGTGCTGATTCTCATCCCAGCCGCTTCACACTCGGCCGCGAATCGCTCAAGCGAGAGCTGGAGATCACGACCAGATGGAGCCAACAGGACCACGTCATCTGCAAAAAGCAGAGACCCAATCTTGAGTCCACCAAGCCGGATCCCCTCAACACCTCGGCTGCACCTAGAAATTCTGTCCATATAAGTTATGAACAGAATCGGTGATAAAGGGCAGCCTTGGCCAGTAAAACCAGTATGTATGCATGGTTCTTACTGGTAAATGTACAAGTAATTTGTTTTTAAAGTCACTGAAAGAATTAATTAAATGTTCTGTGGAGTTTTTAAATAAAGTTTTGTAGGACAGATGTTTTCCCCCCTCTTGGCTGGTCTCCATTGGGTCCCTGTACTCCTCCTCCTCCCCTCTCCAACACATCTTTGCTTTATGTGAATAAATTCCCAGAAGAAGCTGAAAATAAAGCAATTTTCATCTTTTGAGCCCAGTAAGACTAAACTGAGACATGGCCATCGTCCAATCAGGACACCCACCCCCCACCCCAATGAGGACGAGATAAATAGACCAACATCTTCAGCGCTGTAATAAATCACAGCATCCGGCAGCAGCCGGCCGGGACATGAAGAAGAGATGCAGACAGCCCAGTAAAACCAGTAAGATGCTGTAATATAAAATCGAAAAATTCTCACTTGCAGTTTTCCACATAAAAGGCGTCTTGCCGTGGGGGTGGGTTCATTTATCAGCCGGCTGGTCTATAAGTTCACGCCTCAGTGGGCCGCACCACTATTTATTAGGTGGGTTTTCTATGAAGAGCTGCATTGATTGTGAATAGTTTAAGTTGATGAATGTGTGGATATTATTTATTAAGGCAGCAGGCTGGGAGATTAATGCCCAGTTATTGTTTATTACAGCGGAAAGAGGAGGTGAAGCGTAAACACCCCCATTTCACACACAACCAGCTCGCACGTAGACGTCATCATGCTACAAGCTTAGCAGAACCTACTCAAACATCAGGCTGACTCGCATCATGATGGGTCTCGCTGGGAGGCGTAGAGCTGAGCGATAAATCCAAAAAATATCAAAATATTTTTCTAAAATATCAGGATCAATGTTTTTGTTTACATTATCAATAAAATTCCTGAAAGAAACACCACCTCTGCACCCCAGTAGAAGATCCTGGTCCAAAACATCCAAAGATATTTACCAGAAAAACCAAAACCTGGATGTGGACCATAGACCGAACATGAAAGATGGACGGAGTCTCCTGCCGAAGTGCATAAAACTGCAGTTCCCCCTTCATCCACTAGGGGCTCCAAAAAGGAGCAAATCTCCATAGACTCCCATGCTAAAAAGACCAACTTCACAGCAGAAACAAACATGTTTACAGCAGAAATAAACATGTTTAAAAGTAATTTAATCTCAAAATTCTGCATATTTAGGGGCGTGTCCTTTTGATTGACAGGTACCAATCTCCCGCTTCAAGTCAGAAGAACGTAGAATAACCGCGGTTTTTAGCCGGTTAACAACGTGACTTAGCTTTAGCCCGCTTACCTCCGTTAGCTGGTTAGCTCCTGTTATCTCCAGGTTAGCTCGGAGTTCGCTTGATGTCAATCATCCACCATGACGCTCACAGCCCCCCTCTCAGCTCCACCTCTTTGCCCATATTTGTATTTTCTGGGTGAGACGACACGCATGCCCGTGCCAAGATGGTGATGGTAGGAACCGCCCACCGAGCTTCAATTCAGCTCTTCAGAAACCTACAGGTGTCGTCACAGAGACTCCGCACATCATATATAAACAACTATGATGTGGACACATACGTACAAAAGCCTCAAGTTCGACAAGCCGCAGATCTTTCTTAAAGTCTGAAAAACCAGTTGTTTACAGGCTGATGTGAAACAGCAGGATGCAACAGGAAAGGCTGCAAGAACAAATGAGATTATTTCAGATCAGATCTGCTGTCACTGAGCAGAAAACTTGTTTCAGAGTGTAATAATAAAGACAAAACAGTCAGTTATCAACTTCCATCATCCAGCCTCCATCTGGCTGTTCCGGAGACACGCGGTGTCCCACAGTTAACATGCTCTTGGAGCAGACAGCAAGACAGCCGCTGCAAACCGTCCTGAAGGTGGAGGACATGTTTTTAGGTAACGAGGCGTATGCGTCCCACTCTGCGTCCATCATAACCAAACCTGCATCTTCCCATGAAGTGAGCAGCACCTGAACTTCCTGGTTATTGCTGAAACATCCTGACATGAATCTATGAGACTGTTTCTGAGAAGGGAAGTCTCAGTAGGACAGGTGATGGGAGAACAACTGGCGGCCATGATGACCACACTTCACCTGCATGTGTCTCTGTTTCCTCTACCTGGTCCCAAACCTGAGACCTCTACCTGTTCCATTACCTGGACCAGTTGCACTACCTGGACCTCTACCTGGTTTAATGGTTACGATAATCTCAAGCGAAGAAAGAAAACATAAAGACAACATGAAGCCTAAATGTTTTATTTGATCTTTGGCTGCTTCTGATTGGACGTTACCGTCAGTTTAAGCTCTGATTGGTAAAAAGTCTGACAGGAAGTGACCTCATCATCATGTCCAGGTGAAAATAGAGGTCTCTTAGCAACATGGTAGTGTTATCATGGATCATTGTGGATTTACCATCTAGAGTCTCTGAATAAACACTACATGTTGTGTCTGGATTGTAAACCTCCTGGACGGATAGAAACGCTGGAAAACCTCCGTAGACCAGCTGGAGGGTCACATGACCATCACAGTGTTAGAAGGGATAGTCCTTGGAGGATCTAGTTGAGTTTTAAGGATCAAAACAAATCAAAACAATATTTATTTTCTCTTTTTTGTTCACTCCAAACGTCTCATTCTGCTGACTCAGCATCTCTACTGTATCTCTATCTGGATCAATAAATGAGCGTGTGGACGGAAAATCCCAGCTGTTATCTGAATTATGGTACCATGAAGGATGCTCAAAGATGAGGAGGATCTACTGAAATGTGGCTGGTGGAGAGGACATGAATGCATCAGGATCAGCTGATATCCGTCTCCAGTAAAAATGTCTCTTTTCATGTCATGTTTTCGTTTTCTCTCAAGTTGATTTTCAGCCTCAGTAACTCGGTAAAAGTGTGTGATGCTGAGTGAAGGCTGTCGATTGACCCGTATGGACCCGGTCTAATCTATATAGACTTATATCTGCACAGTGAGGACATCTCCTCTGTCATATGAAGACATTGTTCCCCCAAGACCAACAGCCATAAATCACCGCTCTCATCTCATCAATACACAATCAATGGCTCTCTGAACACACACACACACACACACACACACACACACACACACACAGAGGAAAAAAAATCACTGATAGACCCTCTAACAACCACATAAAATTCCTTTCTACCATCATCCTTCTCTTCGGCTTCCCTCTCAGTCTTTCCTTTCAGTTACAGCAATGACTTGCAGCCGTAAACAAATAAGTAAATAAAAACGTTTTCAGGGGAAAAACTCGTAAGATTCCGATACAAACCGATGTGATGATGTGAGGAAGAGAAAGGTCATGGAGACGACTTGTTGATGAAAGACGGGCCGCTATGCTGTCCTTTCAATGCACTGCCGAGCAGAGCTCAACAGTAAGGGTGAAGGATTATGCAAAAACTAGTAACGGTTGATCCCAATAAGAGAAGTCCTACAGATACAAATACTGATGCAGCTACGATTAAAAAAGCTGTCAAAATAAATGCATTAATACAAGATGCAGAGAGATATGCTGCTTCTGGGCATCTACGTACCGGACACCGAAACCATCCTGGAAAACTAACCATCCTGGAAAACCAACCATCCTGGAAAACTGAAACTATCCTGGAAAACTGAAACTATCCTGGAAAACCTACCATCCTGGAAAACCAACCATCCTGGAAAACTGAAACTATCCTGGAAAACCAACCATCCTGGAAAACCAACCATCCTGGAAAACTAACCATCCTGGAAAACCAACCATCCTGGAAAACTAACCATCCTGGAAAACCAACCATCCTGGAAAACCTACCATCCTGGAAAACCAACCATCCTGGAAAACTAACCATCCTGGAAAACTGAAACTATCCTGGAAAACCAACCATCCTGGAAAACTAACCATCCTGGAAAACCAACCATCCTGGAAAACCAACCATCCTGGAAAACCTACCATCCTGGAAAACTAACCATCCTGGAAAACCAACCATCCTGGAAAACCTACCATCCTGGAAAACCAACCATCCTGGAAAACTAACCATCCTGGAAAACCAACCATCCTGGAAAACCTACCATCCTGGAAAACCAACCATCCTGGAAATAAACCATCCTGGAAAACCAACCATCCTGGAAAACCAACCATCCTGGAAACTAACCATCCTGGAAAACCAACCATCCTGGAAAACCAACCATCCTGGAAAACCTACCATCCTGGAAAACCAACCATCCTGGAAATAAACCATCCTGGAAAACCAACCATCCTGGAAATAAACCATCCTGGAAAACCAACCATCCTGGAAAACCAACCATCCTGGAAAACCTACCATCCTGGAAAACCAACCATCCTGGAAATAAACCATCCTGGAAAACCAACCATCCTGGAAAACCTACCATCCTGGAAAACCAACCATCCTGGAAATAAACCATCCTGGAAAACCAACCATCCTGGAAAACCTACCATCCTGGAAAACCAACCATCCTGGAAATAAACCATCCTGGAAAACCAACCATCCTGGAAAACCAACCATCCTGGACACCCCGGGGACCAAAACATGTCCACAGATAATAGAGCAGGCAACTGAGCAGCACTGGGAGGAAACTCCAGTACTTTGTACCCAGTGGGGATATTCTTATACTGGAAAACAGTACACATTAAAATCCTTGAAGTGACCTTGTCTCAGGACTTGTCCTGGTTTCACCTCATCGGTGCCACTGTGGAGAAGTCCAGACTACACCTCCTCAGACGACTGAGCAACTTTCAGGTTCTCATGAGCTTCACACCTGCACAAGGTGAGACTTCCTAACCTCCGACACCCCCTTTGGCTTGGACTGGCTGATAGCGACGACCAACCCCTCAGTCTTTCTGTGGATATGACACGTCTATATCCAGCCACCGTTCAGGCGGACATTTCTGATGCCTGCGACGATAAAGAACGTCTTTCCACATCATTCGCCTGTAAAATCCAGAATTCCTGGATTACATCCCGGTCTTACTTCGTTTAGATCTGATTTTTATATTTCTAATTTTATTCCTTTTGCTGCGCATAACCTTTATTTCTGTGAGTTATTTCCCCACAGGATGAAGAAACCAACGACTTTTCCTGGGAATCCCGAACTGACGTCTCTTCAAGCTGCAGCGAACAGAAACTGAAACCTCCTAAAAACCCAACAAAGCAGATTTTTATTCTCAGGGAACAAACGACGTCTAAAACCAGACGGGAGATATTTGTTCGAGCCTTTCCATCACGGTGATGGATCGTCGCCCTGCAGCGAGACATTTTTCAACACATCTGTGCGTCCAGAAGGGTCGCACACATCTGTGTTAGTGGTAAACGGGAATTTATCTTCAGCGCCGGGTGATAAATCTCCTCAACATCAACCGCTTGGCTTTGTTTTGGTCTTCTGTGCAGTTCGACTTAATCATGTTTTGAGATTTTTCTCGGCTTACGGAGTAGCAAGTAAACCTCAAACTGGGACATGAAAGCAGCCGAAAGCTGCACGTTAACTTCAGAAAAGGTTTATATTTTCATTTCTGCAAATATTTATGAGCATGACTCAGCTGTCACGTCTACAGATGGGATAAAAGCAACCAGTCGCAAACGGTGGTGTGGACTTCACTCCGTACGGAAGGCTGCTATTACCCACAATGCTCCACTCTGAGCAGGAAGAACCAAGAAGAAAGTCTAAATTGGTCTCGGCGTGGTTAATCAGCAGCTGATGGAGGAAAAGCAATGATGTCAAACTTCTTATAGTGTTTAGAACCAGATTCCTCAACTGGACATGTGGATGATCCACTCGGCAGGTCTCCACCCGGTCGCCTGTCCAGAAGAGTGGGACTAAAATCGGATGTTTTTGTGACACTTCAGGGCAGCAGGAATATAGCCGCCTTCATGACTTGCAGTAAAACTGTTTCAGTTTGATGTCAGAGGAAAACTTTCTGTGTTATCAGGTCATCTCCACCAGTAGAAACCCAGTCCTCTACACTGGGTTTACTGGTTTGATGAAAGGATCATCCATCTGTCTGTCCCCCATGGATGGACAGACAGATGGATGATGGACAGATGGGTGGATGGACGGATGGATGGATGGATGGATGGATGGATGGACGAACGGATGGATGGATGGACAGATGGATGGATGGATGGACAGATGGATGGATGGCTGGACAGACGGATGGATGGATGGATGGATGGATGGATGGACGGACAGATGGATGGATGAACGGATGGATGGATGGATGGACAGATTGATGGATGGATGGATGGATGGACAGATGGATGGATGGCTGGACAGACGGATGGATGGATGGATGGACAGATGGATGGATGGATGGACAGATGGATGGATGGATGGATGGATGGATGGATGGACGGACAGATGGATGGATGAACGGATGGATGGATGGATGGACAGATTGATGGATGGATGGATGGATGGACAGATGGATGGATGGATGGACAGACGGATGGATGGATGGATGGCTGGATGGATGGATGGACAAACGGATGGATGGATGGATGGATGGGAGAAAGGGAGGATGAATTAATGAGAAAGGTTGATAGTATCCATGAAGGAGGGGAAAGGAAAGATGGAGGATGAAAGGATGAATGAGTGAAGGAGATGGAGGAAGGGGGAGGATGGATGGATTGATGGATGAGGGAGGAAGCTTGGAAGGGTGACTGAAAAGAAGGGATGATGGAAAGATGGATAATGATGATGATGATGACGGAGGACGGATAAAGAGGGTGAGAACAAGATGAATGGATGAGGGCAGGTGACCCAGGTGATTGCTTAGGGGGCGTGGTTTCTGTGTGGAGGCGGGGCCTGTTAACAGGTTAGTTGGAGGCAGAACAGATCCATGTGTTTAAAGTTGGAACAAATGAAAACTTTATCTGACTGAGATCTAAACACAGGTCTATAAAATCCCAGCGTGTCAGTGAAGGCATCATGTTTGAATCCACCGCTGCTGACGTGATGTGTGAAGCCTGGGAGCCCATCCGTTAATCTGATGTTTTTCTCCTGCTTCCTCACTCATCTCCATCACAGAACTCTAACAAACACCAGCTTAAAAGCCAACCCGAGCCCCCCCGACGTAAACACACCTCGCCTCTGATGATGGATTCTGGTGAAATGACACGGAGGGAAAAATGACACAGAAGAAGAAAAAGTTCAGGAAAAGAAACAGTCAGCAGAAAAAAAACAAACGTGAAAGAGATGAAGCCGAGAGGCAAAGCGAGCAGATACAAAGACCCATCAGTCTTCCACGTTCCCTTTGAGTAAACATCAATAAATATGTATGAAGGCGGGGGGGGCGGACAAACCAGCTTATTTCACACTGAACGTTCTGGTAGAATATCCAACTTCCTGCACTGACAAACCTTCGTACAAAACTCTTCATCTAAAGGCCTTTACACGATGCTAACGACACGAAACTGCAAATAATTCGTACGTATGTGTCTCCGCACACCAAACACGATGCGAAACTACAAACAAAGGATGAACAAACTGCAAGGTGGCAAAAACAAAGACGGATTCCACATCAAGCGAGGACGATATCGTACTGATGAAGAGTTCTTCCTGTTTCAGAGAGAACTGGTTTAGTCCAGGATCTGAAGCGGGACCAGCTCCAGGGCGAATGTGAGGATCAGGCGCTCGGCAATGGTCGCCATGGTGATGCAAAGCCTGAAGGAGGCAGCTGATTGGTCCATTCCGTATCTTTCAAATGCAAATATGAACAAACATCAACTTCAGTCCAAAAACCCAAAACTTGTAAAATTACTGGAGGGAATTTCATCGTGACGTGAACTTTACCGTAACTCGACAGTGGTTCCATAAAAAATATTGCCGTGCGAATTATTCAGAGTAAATAACAAGCCGCCACATAAAAAACACACAAAGGAGTTGAGGAGAACAGCAGAAAGCTTTGTGGTTTTCTTCTTCTGGTGTTGGACGCTTGTAAACAACTTTACCACCAAGCGGAGTAGGAACTCTGGACTCAGCTCTGCCCCCTAGTGGATGGACTGACTGATGGAAATAAAGTACTTATTAACGTAATTTATTCAAGAACTCATCTCATCTACATCACACAAGATCTGTTCAACCACAAGAACATCCTCCCATAAAAGCCCACCTGAGACTCCAGATCCACCTGCTGAATGTGGTCTTCATCATTACAGTTACCACGATGGTTCTACTGGTCCATGAGGTCATGTGATCAGGGCTGGCTGGTCTCTGAGGTCATGTGATCAGACTTGGCTGGTCTCTGAGGTCATGTGATCAGACTTGGCTGGTCTCTGAGGTCATGTGATCAGACTTGGCTGGTCTCTGAGGTCGTGTGATCAGACTTGGCTGGTCTCTGAGGTCGTGTGATCAGACTTGGCTGGTCTCTGAGGTCGTGTGATCAGACTTGGCTGGTCTCTGAGGTCGTGTGATCAGACTTGGCTGGTCTCTGAGGTCATGTGATCAGACTTGGCTGGTCTCTGAGGTCATGTGATCAGACTTGGCTGGTCTCTGAGGTCATGTGATCAGACTTGGCTGGTCTCTGAGGTCATGTGATCAGACTTGGCTGGTCTCTGAGGTCATGTGATCAGACTTGGCTGGTCTCTGAGGTCATGTGATCAGACTTGGCTGGTCTCTGAGGTCGTGTGATCAGACTTGGCTGGTCTCTGAGGTCATGTGATCAGGGCTGGCTGGTCTCTGAGGTCATGTGATCAGACTTGGCTGGTCTCTGAGGTCGTGTGATCAGACTTGGCTGGTCTCTGAGGTCATGTGATCAGACTTGGCTGGTCTCTGAGGTCATGTGATCAGACTTGGCTGGTCTCTGAGGTCATGTGATCAGACTTGGCTGGTCTCTGAGGTCGTGTGATCAGACTTGGCTGGTCTCTGAGGTCGTGTGATCAGACTTGGCTGGTCTCTGAGGTCATGTGATCAGACTTGGCTGGTCTCTGAGGTCATGTGATCAGACTTGGCTGGTCTCTGAGGTCATGTGATCAGACTTGGCTGGTCTCTGAGGTCATGTGATCAGACTTGGCTGGTCTCTGAGGTCATGTGATCAGACTTGGCTGGTCTCTGAGGTCATGTGATCAGACTTGGCTGGTCTCTGAGGTCATGTGATCAGACTTGGCTGGTCTCTGAGGTCGTGTGATCAGACTTGGCTGGTCTCTGAGGTCATGTGATCAGACTTGGCTGGTCTCTGAGGTCATGTGATCAGACTTGGCTGGTCTCTGAGGTCGTGTGATCAGACTTGGCTGGTCTCTGAGGTCATGTGATCAGACTTGGCTGGTCTCTGAGGTCATGTGATCAGACTTGGCTGGTCTCTGAGGTCATGTGATCAGACTTGGCTGGTCTCTGAGGTCATGTGATCAGACTTGGCTGGTCTCTGAGGTCATGTGATCAGACTTGGCTGGTCTCTGAGGTCATGTGATCAGGGCTGGCTGGTCTCTGAGGTCATGTGATCAGACTTGGCTGGTCTCTGAGGTCATGTGATCAGACTTGGCTGGTCTCTGAGGTCATGTGATCAGACTTGGCTGGTCTCTGAGGTCATGTGATCAGACTTGGCTGGTCTCTGAGGTCATGTGATCAGACTTGGCTGGTCTCTGAGGTCGTGTGATCAGACTTGGCTGGTCTCTGAGGTCGTGTGATCAGACTTGGCTGGTCTCTGAGGTCATGTGATCAGACTTGGCTGGTCTCTGAGGTCGTGTGATCAGACTTGGCTGGTCTCTGAGGTCGTGTGATCAGACTTGGCTGGTCTCTGAGGTCGTGTGATCAGACTTGGCTGGTCTCTGAGGTCGTGTGATCAGACTTGGCTGGTCTCTGAGGTCGTGTGATCAGACTTGGCTGGTCTCTGAGGTCATGTGATCAGACTTGGCTGGTCTCTGAGGTCATGTGATCAGACTTGGCTGGTCTCTGAGGTCATGTGATCAGACTTGGCTGGTCTCTGAGGTCATGTGATCAGACTTGGCTGGTCTCTGAGGTCATGTGATCAGACTTGGCTGGTCTCTGAGGTCGTGTGATCAGACTTGGCTGGTCTCTGAGGTCGTGTGATCAGACTTGGCTGGTCTCTGAGGTCGTGTGATCAGACTTGGCTGGTCTCTGAGGTCATGTGATCAGACTTGGCTGGTCTCTGAGGTCATGTGATCAGACTTGGCTGGTCTCTGAGGTCGTGTGATCAGACTTGGCTGGTCTCTGAGGTCGTGTGATCAGACTTGGCTGGTCTCTGAGGTCGTGTGATCAGACTTGGCTGGTCTCTGAGGTCGTGTGATCAGACTTGGCTGGTCTCTGAGGTCGTGTGATCAGACTTGGCTGGTCTCTGAGGTCATGTGATCAGGGCTGGCTGGTCTCTGAGGTCATGTGATCAGACTTGGCTGGTCTCTGAGGTCATGTGATCAGACTTGGCTGGTCTCTGAGGTCATGTGATCAGACTTGGCTGGTCTCTGAGGTCATGTGATCAGACTTGGCTGGTCTCTGAGGTCATGTGATCAGGGCTGGCTGGTCTCTGAGGTCATGTGATCAGACTTGGCTGGTCTCTGAGGTCGTGTGATCAGACTTGGCTGGTCTCTGAGGTCATGTGATCAGACTTGGCTGGTCTCTGAGGTCATGTGATCAGACTTGGCTGGTCTCTGAGGTCGTGTGATCAGACTTGGCTGGTCTCTGAGGTCGTGTGATCAGACTTGGCTGGTCTCTGAGGTCATGTGATCAGACTTGGCTGGTCTCTGAGGTCATGTGATCAGACTTGGCTGGTCTCTGAGGTCATGTGATCAGACTTGGCTGGTCTCTGAGGTCATGTGATCAGACTTGGCTGGTCTCTGAGGTCATGTGATCAGACTTGGCTGGTCTCTGAGGTCATGTGATCAGACTTGGCTGGTCTCTGAGGTCATGTGATCAGACTTGGCTGGTCTCTGAGGTCATGTGATGGTCCCACATGTGGTGAGGAACCGTGGCCCTGGTCCTGAACGTTTTCAATGTCTCTCTGCTCCAATGCTTCAGATGTAAATGAATGCCCCGCTGAGCAGATGCTGACAAGCTGTTGGATCTATGGGAGTTGAATCAGGACCAGGGAGACCCGGAAAACCTGCAGGACTCCAGCCCTCGAGGACCAGGGTTCCCCACTCCTGATGTGGACCGTTCCAGGCTTCAATCATAACCACACATTCAGTAAAACACTGACTTCAGACCAGCGGATGATCCTGGTACATCCAGAAGTAAAACGGTCCACAACATTTTAGGCAAAAACTGCAGGACTTGACAGGGTCAGTTCTTCCAGAAAGCGGACAGGTGATGGTCTCAGACCTGCCTCTGGTCCACGGGAACAGCACCAGGACACTCTATCCAGCGGTGAGCCAACCTGGTCCCCCTCCAGTCTGGCTAAACCTGAGCTGTACTGTGGTCTTGGAGCTTCAGGATTCTCCTCTGTTTGGCTTGTTCAGCTGAATTTTATCTGCTCCTCCGTCCCATAAAACCTGCGTATTGACAGGCAGCTCCACATCGACCCCCCTTCCATATCCAGCCCACATTTTTCTTCCCTATGAGTATTAGTTTATTGAATAAGTGGCATCTGTTTTCCTGGCCCCGTCACCGTAAGGCGAGGTATTTCTCACTGACGCACTCGGCTGATTTATACGCTGCTCTGACTCCACATAAAAATAAAGCTAAGCACAAAAATTTCCAATACACCCCTCCACACACACACACACACACACACACACACACACACACACACACACACACACACACACACACACACACACACACACACACAGACACCTCCTCTTCCTCCATGCATGCTGTATATAATTAACTTGGCAGATGTTGTACACACTCAGACACTTATCCACTCATCCTTCGCCATCACGTGACGACGAGACAACCAGAGTCATAAATTAAAAGAAAAATGTTCGATTTGCTTCCACTAAAAGCTGCAGGAACAGTTTGATAAACTCTTTTTCTGCAGCAGCTTTCAGCTTCTTTTACCAAAGTTTCACACCGACGTTCCGCAGCAGCACGTTCAGGCCGAGGCGTTGAGCTGGTCAGGAACGCCCAGGAGCGGAGCTGGAACTGCACATCGCCGGAAAGAGCTGGAAGAAGAGCCGGAAGAAGAGCCGGAGGAAGAGCCGGAAGAAGAGCCGGAGGAAGAGCCGGAAGAAGAGCCGGAGGAAGCCGGAGGAAGAGCAGGAAGACGAGCCGGAGGAAGAGCCGGAAGACGAGCCGGAAGACGAGCCGGAAGACGAGCCGGAGGAAGAGCCGGAAGAAGAGCCGGAGGAAGCCGGAGGAAGAGCAGGAAGACGAGCCGGAGGAAGAGCCGGAAGACGAGCCGGAAGAAGAGCCGGAAGACGAGCCGGAGGAAGAGCCGGAAGACGAGCCGGAGGAAGAGCCGGAGGAAGAGCCGGAAGACGAGCCGGAAGACGAGCCGGAAGAAGAGCCGGAAGAAGAGCCGGAGGAAGAGCCGGAAGACGAGCCGGAAGACGAGCCGGAAGAAGAGCCGGAAGACGAGCCGGAGGAAGAGCCGGAGGAAGAGCCGGAAGACGAGCCGGAGGAAGAGCCGGAAGACGAGCCGGAGGAAGAGCCGGAAGACGAGCCGGAAGACGAGCCGGAGGAAGAGCCGGAAGACGAGCCGGAAGACGAGCCGGAAGAAGAGCCGGAAGACGAGCCGGAGGAAGAGCCGGAGGAAGAGCCGGAAGACGAGCCGGAGGAAGAGCCGGAAGACGAGCCGGAGGAAGAGCCGGAAGACGAGCCGGAAGACGAGCCGGAGGAAGAGCCGGAAGACGAGCCGGAAGACGAGCCGGAGGAAGAGCCGGAGGAAGAGCCGGAAGACGAGCCGGAGGAAGAGCCGGAAGACGAGCCGGAAGACGAGCCGGAGGAAGAGCCGGAAGACGAGCCGGAAGACGAGCCGGAGGAAGAGCCGGAAGACGAGCCGGAAGACGAGCCGGAAGACGAGCCGGAAGACGAGCCGGAGGAAGAGCCGGAAGACGAGCCGGAGGAAGAGCCGGAGGAAGAGCCGGAAGACGAGCCGGAGGAAGAGCCGGAGGAAGAGCCGGAAGACGAGCCGGAGGAAGAGCCGGAAGACGAGCCGGAAGACGAGCCGGAGGAAGAGCCGGAAGACGAGCCGGAAGACGAGCCGGAGGAAGAGCCGAAAGACGAGCCGGAAGACGAGCCGGAGGAAGAGCCGGAAGACGAGCCGGAAGAAGAGCCGAAAGACGAGCCGGAAGACGAGCCGAAAGACGAGCCGGAGGAAGAGCCGGAAGACGAGCCGGAAGACGAGCCGGAGGAAGAGCCGGAAGACGAGCCGGAGGAAGAGCCGGAAGACGAGCCGGAAGACGAGCCGGAGGAAGAGCCGGAAGACGAGCCGGAGGAAGAGCCGGAGGAAGAGCTAGAAGAAGAGCCGAAAGACGAGCCGGAAGAAGAGCCGAAAGACGAGCCGGAGGAAGAGCTAGAAGAAGAGCCGAAAGACGAGCCGGAGGAAGAGCCGGAAGACGAGCCGGAGGAAGAGCCGAAAGACGAGCCGGAAGAAGAGCCGAAAGACGAGCCGGAAGACGAGCCGGAAGACGAGCCGGAGGAAGAGCTAGAAGAAGAGCCGAAAGACGAGCCGGAGGAAGAGCCGGAAGACGAGCCGGAGGAAGAGCCGGAAGACGAGCCGGAGGAAGAGCCGAAAGACGAGCCGGAAGAAGAGCCGAAAGACGAGCCGGAAGACGAGCCGGAAGACGAGCCGGAAGAAGAGCCGAAAGACGAGCCGGAGGAAGAGCCGGAAGACGAGCCGGAAGAAGAGCCGGAAGACGAGCCGGAAGAAGAGCCGAAAGACGAGCCGGAAGAAGAGCCGAAAGACGAGCCGGAGGAAGAGCCGAAAGACGAGCCGGAGGAAGAGCCGGAAGACGAGCCGGAGGAAGAGTCTTCATGGCTTTACTTGTTGATCTTTGGCTGCTCCTGATTGGACGTTGCCGTCAGTTTAAGCTCTCTGATTGGTGGAAAGTCTGACAGGAAGTGGAACTTTCATGCGTGTTTCTCTGATGCCACATTTTAGACGAGTTTCTGACCAAAGTCGCATGTTGTGAAGGTTTTAGGAGTCGTGGCGTCTTACCTGTCGGGGTTCTGTGGACAGACGTGCATCTGCAGCAGGATCCTCTGAGTGAAGGTCTTGAAGCACTGCCCACACTTCCACAGATGCCAGTCGCTGAACTCGCTGCTCAGCTGGCTGGTGGATGTCGGACTCGCCAAGACGCGCTGGTTCTTCGACCCCAACGGGCCAAAACTGGAGTCTGACTGAGCACCGATGCCGACCTTGTCCAGCAGCGAGAAGCTCCGTGAGCAGGGGGAATGTGGGAAGACCA
Organism: Telmatherina bonti; assembly: GCF_933228915.1. Taxonomy (NCBI): domain Eukaryota; kingdom Metazoa; phylum Chordata; class Actinopteri; order Atheriniformes; family Telmatherinidae; genus Telmatherina; species Telmatherina bonti. The sequence goes on along the minus strand of NC_136611.1, from coordinate 3,295,962 downwards.
TGGAGCGCATGAGGGAGGCCGGAGGATTGGAGGAGGACGAAGAGGACGAAGGTTTGCTGTTTTTGCTGAAGGACTGTAGGGACTCCTGGCGGGTCATGGCCTCCACCACCGTCGCAGGGACGTTTACTGACACAAAACACAGAATGTCTCCGTTAAAGCGAGGAAAACTAAAACCAGTTCCTGAAAGTTTCCACCAATAGCAACGCAGATGGAGATGAAAGATTATTTCCAAACAACGAATCATAAAACGACAAACAATCCGGTTAAAAAATCCACCTAAAATATATAAATATAAACTCTTCCTGGCAAAGTAGGAACCAGCGCTCTTCATTACCTTCGTTTATTCATGTTGTTTAAAGAGGACAAAGCTCCACGACGGGCGGGTCCGTCCAAACTGCAGGTTGTTCTCCTGATGCGTTCAGGGACCAGACTGCAGGCTGTTCTCCTGATGCGTTCAGGGACCAGACTGCAGGTTGTTCTCCTGATGCGTTCAGGGACCAGACTGCAGGTTGTTCTCCTGATGCGTTCAGGGACCAGACTGCAGGCTGTTCTCCTGATGCGTTCAGGGACCAGACTGCAGGCTGTTCTCCTGATGCGTTCAGGGACCAGACTGCAGGTTGTTCTCCTGATGCGTTCAGGGACCAGACTGCAGGCTGTTCTCCTGATGCGTTCAGGGACCAGACTGCAGGCTGTTCTCCTGATGCGTTCAGGGACCAGACTGCAGGCTGTTCTCCTGATGCGTTCAGGGACCAGACTGCAGGCTGTTCTCCTGATGCGTTCAGGGACCAGACTGCAGGTTGTTCTCCTGATGCGTTCAGGGACCAGACTTCAGGCTGTTCTCCTGATGCGTTCAGGGACCAGACTGCAGGTTGTTCTCCTGATGCGTTCAGGGACCAGACTGCAGGTTGTTCTCCTGATGCGTTCAGGGACCAGACTGCAGGTTGTTCTCCTGATGCGTTCAGGGACCAGACTGCAGGCTGTTCTCCTGATGCGTTCAGGGACCAGACTGCAGGCTGTTCTCCTGATGCGTTCAGGGACCAGACTGCAGGCTGTTCTCCTGATGCGTTCAGGGACCAGACTGCAGGTTGTTCTCCTGATGCGTTCAGGGACCAGACTGCAGGCTGTTCTCCTGATGCGTTCAGGGACCAGACTGCAGGTTGTTCTCCTGATGCGTTCAGGGACCAGACTGCAGGCTGTTCTCCTGATGCGTTCAGGGACCAGACTGCAGGCTGTTCTCCTGATGCGTTCAGGGACCAGACTGCAGGCTGTTCTCCTGATGCGTTCAGGGACCAGACTGCAGGCTGTTCTCCTGATGCGTTCAGGGACCAGACTGCAGGCTGTTCTCCTGATGCGTTCAGGGACCAGACTGCAGGCTGTTCTCCTGATGCGTTCAGGGACCAGACTGCAGGCTGTTCTCCTGATGCGTTCAGGGACCAGACTGCAGGCTGTTCTCCTGATGCGTTCAGGGACCAGACTGCAGGCTGTTCTCCTGATGCGTTCAGGGACCAGACTGCAGGTTGTTCTCCTGATGCGTTCAGGGACCAGACTGCAGGTTGTTCTCCTGATGCGTTCAGGGACCAGACTGCAGGCTGTTCTCCTGATGCGTTCAGGGACCAGACTGCAGGCTGTTCTCCTGATGCGTTCAGGGACCAGACTGCAGGCTGTTCTCCTGATGCGTTCAGGGACCAGACTGCAGGCTGTTCTCCTGATGCGTTCAGGGACCAGACTGCAGGCTGTTCTCCTGATGCGTTCAGGGACCAGACTGCAGGTTGTTCTCCTGATGCGTTCAGGGACCAGACTGCAGGTTGTTCTCCTGATGCGTTCAGGGACCAGACTGCAGGCTGTTCTCCTGATGCGTTCAGGGACCAGACTGCAGGCTGTTCTCCTGATGCGTTCAGGGACCAGACTGCAGGCTGTTCTCCTGATGCGTTCAGGGACCAGACTGCAGGTTGTTCTCCTGATGCGTTCAGGGACCAGACTGCAGGTTGTTCTCCTGATGCGTTCAGGGACCAGACTGCAGGCTGTTCTCCTGATGCGTTCAGGGACCAGACTGCAGGCTGTTCTCCTGATGCGTTCAGGGACCAGACTGCAGGTTGTTCTCCTGATGCGTTCAGGGACCAGACTGCAGGCTGTTCTCCTGATGCGTTCAGGGACCAGACTGCAGGCTGTTCTCCTGATGCGTTCAGGGACCAGACTGCAGGTTGTTCTCCTGATGCGTTCAGGGACCAGACTGCAGGTTGTTCTCCTGATGCGTTCAGGGACCAGACTGCAGGCTGTTCTCCTGATGCGTTCAGGGACCAGACTGCAGGCTGTTCTCCTGATGCGTTCAGGGACCAGACTGCAGGCTGTTCTCCTGATGCGTTCAGGGACCAGACTGCAGGCTGTTCTCCTGATGCGTTCAGGGACCAGACTGCAGGTTGTTCTCCTGATGCGTTCAGGGACCAGACTGCAGGCTGTTCTCCTGATGCGTTCAGGGACCAGACTGCAGGCTGTTCTCCTGATGCGTTCAGGGACCAGACTGCAGGTTGTTCTCCTGATGCGTTCAGGGACCAGACTGCAGGCTGTTCTCCTGATGCGTTCAGGGACCAGACTGCAGGCTGTTCTCCTGATGCGTTCAGGGACCAGACTGCAGGCTGTTCTCCTGATGCGTTCAGGGACCAGACTGCAGGCTGTTCTCCTGATGCGTTCAGGGACCAGACTGCAGGTTGTTCTCCTGATGCGTTCAGGGACCAGACTGCAGGCTGTTCTCCTGATGCGTTCAGGGACCAGACTGCAGGCTGTTCTCCTGATGCGTTCAGGGACCAGACTGCAGGTTGTTCTCCTGATGCGTTCAGGGACCAGACTGCAGGTTGTTCTCCTGATGCGTTCAGGGACCAGACTGCAGGTTGTTCTCCTGATGCGTTCAGGGACCAGACTGCAGGTTGTTCTCCTGATGCGTTCAGGGACCAGACTGCAGGCTGTTCTCCTGATGCGTTCAGGGACCAGACTGCAGGCTGTTCTCCTGATGTGTTCAGGGACCAGACTGTCACCAGTGAACATCTGGTTTTTGCTTCCATTACGACAGTTTTTCATATTAAATCTTGGTGTTCTGTACTTGAAGGATGCAGAACGTAATCTCATTTGTCCCGATTCTGCTGGGATAAGAGCTCTGCAGAAATAAATCTGGGCGCAGATAAGCCACATTAAGCGGCTGTAAGAAGAGCAGATTCAGGATGACGTGTCGCTGCTGGAGAACAGTGACACTAACTGGAAAGGAGACGTTATGTAAAAGTGTTTAAATTAGATCTGGGGTGAAGAAGCTGATGCCAGCTGTCCTCGCTTGACCCAGAAGTCGGCGGGGGTTTGTTTTGCGGTCCGACCGTGCTGCAGACCTGGACTCCATAACCCTTCATCATGTTTGAATTGACATTTAAAAGAGTTTGTTTTATTTAATTCTCTCCGACTGCTTTGCTTTTCGGTGTGAAAAAACGGTTTGTTTGGAGGAGTTGGCATGTGGACTGGCAGGAAGTCAAACTGTAAAGTAGAAAATGTATTTTCTGTCGCAGAACGAGCAGGAAATCTAAACGACGAGCCAAACTTCAACCTTCTCCTGCACTTCTTCACGGTTCCTGTTCCGATATTAAACGCGACGAAGCAGAATGTGGTCGATTTGCATCTCAGGAACACACAACAAACTTATGTTTTCTGTCCTTTGTCCCTCATATGTTTCAGTTTTATTGGACAAAAGCTGCAGATGGAACATTATGAAACTCATCAAAGAATTAGAAAGGAATCTCTGTGTGCTGGGAACAAGGCTGGATGCTGGTGATCTTCAGGTCCTCATTAAAAACAAACAGAAATTAAACATCTGGAGGAAGAAGTTACAGCTAATCCAGACTTGTGAGTGACAGTACTGGACCTTAAGAAGCACTTAAGAGACGTAAACCTTCTCAGGAGTAAAAGGTGAAAAGAGGTTCAACTATCTACAGTCTAACTATCTAATTTTATGAGAAGTTTGAGAAAAATGTTCCTCAAACTTTTTAAAATTCTGTCATCTACAATATATTAGCACCAGATGATTCAGAGAATCAGAAGGAATCTCTGTATTCTGGGACCAGGCTGGATGCTGGTGATGTTCTGCATTATAACATGGTTCTCTACTGGAAACCAGTGCATGGACTCAGGAAGCTTCCAGAAACCAGTGTGAACCCAGTTCATGCAGGTTAAAGCTCCATCATATGTGAAGAGGATCCAGAAACACGCCGTCTTCTCTGGACCAAAGCTCATTTAAAATGTTCTGAGTGGAAACCTGGATGAAGATGTGGAATAGTTTGTGGACAGCATGGACGGCGCGTCCTGCAGACTAAAGAGGAGAGGGAGCATCCAGCTTGTTATCAGCCTGCATCTCTGATGGGATGGGGGTGCATTAGTGCCGATGGCGTGGGCAGCTTCCACATCTGGGAAGCTGCTGCCATGTGGTTTCTGTTTGCCTCTTTGTTTTCTGCTGCCACGTTGTTTATTTATATCTTTTCCATTTAAGTATGTTTTTCTGGAGCTCTTAGAGAACATCTGCCTGCAGAGAGCATAAAGTGAAAACGAAGGTTTTAATCTGATGAATCTAAACTGAAGTGAAGCGAAAGACGAGCAGGAGTGGAAATTAGATTCCAACGCTTTGCTTTACAGACAAAATGTCCACAAACTCACACTGGCTTCACTATTCTCTCAGGTCTTCTTTGGATTATTCATCAAGAAAGAAGACAGAAATGAAAGAAACGTCTGGATTACTGACCGATTTCTGAATCCTGCAAGTGTTACAGATGTGCTGTAGTTTAATAGAAAACACTGATTGGTGTGTGAAGCTTCAGAAAAACACGTTGATATGACTTTCCTCTCCTTGTTTTTCAGGCACGTCTGTTTATCATGATGAGTCAACTAGAATTATAAATATTTCTGGACTTTGTCTCATATGTGCATTAAAAATAAAAAATTATTTGATCTATTAGACACCTCGCAGAAATCCAATTTTCTGGTCGCTCACGTCGGGGCCAAAAAGGTTTCTGAAGAGCTAACCACGCTAACCTGGAGCTAACATATAAGCCAACAGGTCAGCTAACAGAGCAGCTATCAGGGCAGTTAACAGGGGAGCTAACGGGGCAGCTAACAGAGCAGCTAACGGGGCAGCTAACAGGGGAGCTAACGGGGCAGCTAACAGAGCAGCTAACGGGGCAGCTAACAGGGGAGCTAACGGGGCAGCTAACAGAGCAGCTAACGGGGCAGCTAACAGGGGAGCTAACGGGGCAGCTAACAGAGCAGCTAATGGGGCAGCTAACAGAGCAGCTAACGGGGCAGCTAACAGGGGAGCTAACGGGGCAGCTAACAGAGCAGCTAATGGGGCAGCTAACAGAGCAGCTAACGGGGCAGCTAACAGGGGAGCAAACGTGGCAGCTAACAGAGCAGCTAACAGAGCAGCTAACAGGGCTTCACTATAGGGTAATGGTTCACACCTCACAGCAAGAAAGTCGCTGGTTTGATCCTTACATGGGGGAGGTTTGAACTACGGCCTTTCTGTGTGAAGTTCCCCATGTTCTCCTTGCCGATACGTGTTATCAGGTTAAATGCTAAACTGATCACTTCTCACATGTAAGTTGTTTTAGATAAAAGCATCTACCAAATGACTATAGAATAGAATAGAATAGAAAAGGATATAACCAGCTAGGGCTAGGGCTAAAGCTAACGCGAGCTGTTAGCATCAAGCTGCACGTAGCTAACTAAGAGCTGTCTTTTTATGTGTGACGTTGAAGTTTAAATAAATGCATTTCCGTTCAGACTGAGGTCACTTCGACACAGATCAGATATCTGTCCCATCCAGGACCACATATGAAAGTGAATGCAATATGATTTAAAGAAATAAAAATCAGATTTAAGCCAGTCAAACTGTCATTAATATCTGATATGAGCCATGAATGAGCAAAAAGATCAAAATTGGGCTACAGTGCTAAGACGTTGTCATACGTCGCTGTCCTCATACGTCTCTGCGTTGCCTTGTTAAGTCAGTTCATCCACTAGGGGGCAGTGCGGAGTTCTGACACTGGTTAGTGGCGGTAATGAGTTTTTCTTAAATTAAACAACAGTTTCAGAGATCAGCTGTTACAGTAAGAATAAATTCACCATCAGAACCTTCTAGAACCGGGTCGTCCCCTTCGTCAGGACCTTCTGGTACCGGGTCGTCCTCTTGGTCAGGACCTTCTGGTACCGGCTCGTCCTCTTGGTCAGGACCTTCTGGTACCGGGTCGTCCTCTTGGTCAGGACCTTCTGGTACCGGCTCGTCCCCTTCGTCAGGACCTTCTGGTACCGGGTCGTCCTCTTGGTCAGGACCTTCTGGTACCGGGTCGTCCCCTTCGTCAGGACCTTCTGGTATCGGGTCGTCCTCTTGGTCAGGACCTTCTGGTACCGGGTCGTCCTCTTGGTCAGGACCTTCTGGTACCGGGTCGTCCCCTTCGTCAGGACCTTCTGGTATCGGGTCGTCCTCTTGGTCAGGACCTTCTGGTACCGGGTCGTCCTCTCTGTCAGGACCTTCTGGTACCGGGTCGTCCTCTTTGTCAGGACCTTCTGGTACCGGGTCGTCCTCTTCGTCAGGACCTTCTGGTACCGGGTCGTCCTCTCTGTCAGGACCTTCTGGTACCGGGTCGTCCTCTTGGTCAGGACCTTCTGGTACCGGGTCGTCCTCTCTGTCAGGACCTTCTGGTACCGGGTCGTCCTCTCTGTCAGGACCTTCTGGTACCGGGTCGTCCCCTTCGTCAGGACCTTCTGGTACCGGGTCGTCCTCTTTGTCAGGACCTTCTGGTACCGGGTCGTCCTCTTTTTCAGGACCTTCTGGTACCGGCTCGTCCTCTTCATCTTCTTTGTCAGGTTCTTATTTCAGTAAAACTTCCAGAACCAGAAGAACCGCAGAACATGAAACCTTCATCAAGGTTTTGTTAACATTTGTCACACGGGGAGATTTTTATGTCACATAGAAACTCCAGAAAACCGTGTTGTCATGACGATGTGCGCCGGATGAACCTGCTGTCAGATAAAATATGCAAGATGTCAACAACTGAAACAAGATAAATAAAAATAAAAATCTAAAAAAACGCTGGCAGCTGATGCTGATGCTGATTTAACTGGTTTTTATCCCAGTAAACAAACCGATGCAGAAGGATACGCCGATTCCACCCTGCAGTTAAAACGCTGTTTGCCTGATAATTAAGAGAAATTAGTTTATTTCTGTAGTTTCAGACGAAGCTCTGCCCCAGACGAAGACATTTAGCTGCTAACCGCGAGCTTTTCCATGCAGAGCTGATGCCAGGATCTGGGAAAATAAACACGTTTGAACCGGTTTCATGGCGGTCAAACTGTGACGGATGGAAAGGAACGTTACGACCAAAGAGTTGGAATAAAAAAGAGGAACGAGGAGGTGGCTCTCATTATGCACCGTTATTATAATAGTCTGCATCGATTGAAAAATACTTAATAATCACCGCCAACGTTATGATTATTGATTAGCAGGAAAGCTTTGGCAACATAATGTAGACTGTTCTTCACAGCAGTTAACGGAGACAGAAGGATGGACGCACCCACTGGCTATTCATTTACTGTCCGGCTGCGGAGATTCACTGCCGGATCCGTCCGTCCGTCAGGCTGTTGGTCCGCTGGTGGACTGTGAGGCCTCTGGGAGAGGCAGGGTCAGGTTTGGATAGGCTCCAGCTTTCCCACGACCCTGACTAAGCGGTTTTGGAAACTGAACGTCCGGCTGATGATCTGATCAGCACTGTCCCTCCTGAGAAGACAACGATCCGGTTTATTTTCACGTCCTGGTGTTGACGATGTCTGCAGAAGTTTCTGGTGGAAACAGCACGACTCGTTTTTATATATAATTACGTTGTTTCGGCTTTGTAAAAAAAAAAACACGTCGTATTGTATTCGAGAAGTTTATCAATAATAATCAAACATGTTCACATATAGAACATTTCTACAACGGATTGTGATTTTCTTCATTTACACATCATTCATAAACATTCATAAGTTGGCAGACAAAGTGATAACATCCAGTGTTCAACAACAATGAAGCCAAAAACTGCAGTTCCCCCTTCATCCACTAGGGGCTCCAAAACAGAGCAAATCCCCATAGACTCCCATGTTAAAAAGACCAACTTCACAGCAGGAATAAACATGTTTACAGCAGAAATAAACATGTTTACAGCAGGAATAAACATGTTTACAGCAGGAATAAACATGGTATTTTCTCCCACTGTTCAGCAGAAAAGTGCTCTAATTTGTCCAGGACCAATTTGTTTGTTTTTCTTTCTTCAACTCAATTAAATGAAAAAACAGTGTCTTAAAATTACTATAATATATTTTTTGCAAATTTTTAGTTATTGTTCCTTTTTTTAAGTCTCCAGTTATTTTAGTGACTGTTGTAAATTCAGCCTTTTCTTAATGAAAGGGGACGAATACATATGAACACAACTGTAGGTCCGGTTTACCTTCATGACAACTGTGGGGGGAGTGAATTTTTTTCTAACCCGTCCGTTTAAAAGTAATTTAATCTTGAAGCATATTTAGGGGCGTGTCCTTTTGATTGACAGGTGCCAGATCTCCCGCTTCAAGTCAGAAGAACGTAGAACAACCGCGGTTTTTAGCCGGTTAACAACGTGACTTGGCTTTAGCCCGCTTACCTCTGTTAGCTGGTTAGCTCCCATTATCTCCCGTTATCTCGGGGTTAGCTCGGTTAGCTTTTAGCTACAGAAAGCTTGGAGTTCGCTCGATGTCAATCATCCACCATGACACTCACAGCCCCCCTCTCAGCTCCACCTCTTTGCCCATATTTGTATTTTCTGGGCAAGACGACATGCATGCCCCTGCCAAGATGGTGATGGTAGGAACCGCCCACCGAGCTTCAATTCAGCTCTTCAGAAACCTACGGGTGACGTCACGGAGGCTCCGCCCATCTTTTTATACAGTCTACAGCAGAAACAGCAAATTCAAAAGGACCTGAAGGATTTGAGGAGAACAGCAAAGAAAAGCTTTGTGGTTTTCTTCTTCTGGTCTTTTCAGACGGTTGCGAACAACTTGATATTGGTGCATCATCGCAACCCTCAGGTGTCAGAAAGTGGAAGTGAATTCTGACCTCAACATCGCCCACTAGTCGATGAATGCATGAAAAGATGGATGGAAGTCCGCGGGCGGTGACGTGTGACGTCCCCGTGTTCGTACGCTTAACGTTTGAGCAGCATCTACTGATGCACGCAGAAGAAAAGTTACTTAAATCCATAAATATTTTCCATTTAAGTATCTGAAACATAAATATATAAAATATAAAAACAAATTTATCATTTTTTTTTATTTTTAACGTTTCACTGCTAAAATTTAACCTGTTTTTTAAAATCCCTTTTTTTGCTGTAATAAAATGAAATATTTCGTAGTTTTTGTGTTTCTAAGCCCGACTTTTCTCGTAGGAACCGGATGTCCCTCCATGAATGTGTAGTTTCACACGTATGTGACGATGTCATCGCATCATGTCACATGTGTGCAGGTAGATCTGGTTATTTTCTGCTTTACGATCCGCCTCAGCATCACACAGCTCCGAACGTTTGCATTCATGTCACATCCTGTTGATCAGAAATAAAAACAGACGCTGCAGAGTTGCAACCTGCATCTGCATAATTCTCCCATTTAGATGATGCATTTCTCACACAAACCCAAACCGTATTGACTCGGGTTTTTTGTGTTTGCAACGTTAGTCGGAAAATGAATTAAGTGTGAGCGAGCGGCGCGTAACGCTGCCGTCGATAGCGCCGCCGGGCAACTTACAAATGGTGTAATTATCTGCTCATAAGGTTATTAGAGGATCAATGAAGCCTGGTGGCCTGATAGCAGCGAGGTGAGCAGATGAAGGATGGAGAATGGTTATGACCCACACACACACACACACACACACACACACACACACAGATTAAGTTCTGCTGATTTATGCACGTTTGTTCGTGTTTTGGTAATTTATTATAAATAAATGGCTTTAAACACATTTTCAGGTTTTTATGTCTGATTCTGGAAGATTTCACGGTTTTTTCCAGTGCAAGTCTTCCTTTCAGCCTTGTCCCAACATACAGAGATTCCATCTGATTCTGGATCTACTGATCAGATCTTAACTTTAGATCGTCAGATCCTCTAATTCTGCACAAGTCTCCATTAACAGTTTATTTAAAAAGTTCTTCGACCCGTTTTTTCCTTATTTCTGCAGAATGTTGAACCTTTGTCCACCTTTTACCTCTGAGAGGCTCTACCTCTCCAAGGTGCTCTTTACTGTCCAGTCATGTTCCTGACGCTTCTGCTCATTAACCTGACGAGCTGTTTCTTCCAGATTTCTTTGTTTTTAACGAGGAGCTGAAGATCACCAGCAGCCAGCGTTGTCCCAGCATACAGAGATTCCCTCAGACGACACCAGCCGTGTTTCCGACCGGCTGCCGGTTAAACCAGTTCCTGGTCAGAATCTCCTCTGGTGTTTCTCCAGCATTCTGTTGCTGATCGATCAGAACGATCAGATCTCCGTGGCGACGAGTGGAGCTGGATCGTTACCTCGGCGTAACAAACCCGAGACGGCGAAGCGGCAGAGGTACTCACGGTTCTCGTCCTGCGCGATGCACTGCAGCGGGATGCCGAAGAAGGAGGTGTAGGAGTCGTTGTACCAGACCAGCAGCTCCGTTCCCCGGGGGACGTCCACGCAGGCTCGGTAGAAGATGCAGGACCTGCAACACAGACCAGCACAGTCTCCTCTAAACCAGCATCCAGACCCAGACCGGATCCGCTCAGCATCCAGACCGGATCCAGAGCCAGATCTGGCTCTGGATCCAGGAAGAGGTCTGACTACTAAACTGACTCCCAATTCTAACGAGGTCTGAAGTCCAGACCAGGTCCTGATGGGGTTTAGAGACCAGACCAGGTCTTGATGGGGTTTAGAGACCAGACCAGGTCCTGATGAGGTTTAGAGACCAGACCAGGTCCTGATGGGGTTTAGAGACCAGACCAGGTCTTGATGGGGTTTAGAGACCAGACCAGGTCCTGGTGGGGTTTAGAGACCAGACCAGGTCCTGGTGGGGTTTAGAGACCAGACCAGGTCCTGGTGGGGTTTAGAGACCAGACCAGGTCCTGGTGGGGTTTAGAGACCAGACCAGGTCCTGGTGGGGTTTAGAGACCAGACCAGGTCTTGATGGGGTTTAGAGACCAGACCAGGTCCTGGTGAGGTTTAGAGACCAGACCAGGTCCTGGTGGGGTTTAGAGACCAGACCAGGTCTTGATGGGGTTTAGAGACCAGACCAGGTCTTGATGGGGTTTAGAGACCAGACCAGGTCTTGATGGGGTTTAGAGACCAGACCAGGTCTTGATGGGGTTTAGAGACCAGACCAGGTCCTGGTGGGGTTTAAAGACCAGACCAGATCCTGATGGGGTTTAGAGACCAGACCAGGTCTTGATGGGGTTTAGAGACCAGACCAGGTCCTGGTGAGGTTTAAAGACCAGACCAGATCCTGGTGGGGTTTAGAGACCAGACCAGGTCTTGATGGGGTTTAGAGACCAGACCAGGTCTTGATGGGGTTTAGAGACCAGACCAGGTCCTGGTGGGGTTTAAAGACCAGACCAGATCCTGATGGGGTTTAGAGACCAGACCAGATCCTGATGGGGTTTAGAGACCAGACCAGGTCCTGGTGAGGTTTAAAGACCAGACCAGATCCTGATGGGGTTTAGAGACCAGACCAGGTCTTGATGGGGTTTAGAGACCAGACCAGGTCTTGATGGGGTTTAGAGACCAGACCAGGTCCTGATGGGGTTTAGAGACCAGACCAGATCCTGGTGGGGTTTAGAGACCAGACCAGGTCCTGGTGGGGTTTAGAGACCAGACCAGGTCCTGGTGGGGTTTAGAGACCAGACCAGGTCCTGGTGGGGTTTAGAGACCAGACCAGGTCCTGATGAGGTTTAGAGACCAGACCAGGTCCTGATGGGGTTTAGAGACCAGACCAGGTCTTGATGGGGTTTAGAGACCAGACCAGGTCCTGATGGGGTTTAGAGACCAGACCAGGTCCTGATGGGGTTTAGAAACCAGACCAGGTCCTGATGGGGTTTAGAGACCAGACCAGGTCTTGATGGGGTTTAGAGACCAGACCAGGTCTTGATGGGGTTTAGAAACCAGACCAGGTCCTGATGGGGTTTAGAGACCAGACCAGGTCTTGATGGGGTTTAGAGACCAGACCAGGTCTTGATGGGGTTTAGAAACCAGACCAGGTCCTGATGGGGTTTAGAGACCAGACCAGGTCTTGATGGGGTTTAGAGACCAGACCAGGTCTTGATGGGGTTTAGAAACCAGACCAGGTCTTGATGGGGTTTAGAGACCAGACCAGGTCCTGGTGGGGTTTAGAGACCAGACCAGGTCCTGATGGGGTTTAGAAACCAGACCAGGTCTTGATGGGGTTTAGAGACCAGACCAGGTCTTGATGGGGTTTAGAGACCAGACCAGGTCCTGATGGGGTTTAGAGACCAGACCAGGTCCTGATGGGGTTTAGAAACCAGACCAGGTCTTGATGGGGTTTAGAGACCAGACCAGGTCTTGGTGGGGTTTAGAGACCAGACCAGGTCTTGATGGGGTTTAGAAACCAGACCAGGTCTTGATGGGGTTTAGAGACCAGACCAGGTCCTGATGGGGTTTAGAGACCAGACCAGGTCCTGATGGGGTTTAGAAACCAGACCAGGTCCTGATGGGGTTTAGAAACCAGACCAGGTCCTGATGGGGTTTAGAGACCAGACCAGGTCCTGATGGGGTTTAGAAACCAGACCAGGTCTTGATGGGGTTTAGAAACCAGACCAGGTCTTGATGGGGTTTAGAAACCAGACCAGGTCTTGATGGGGTTTAGAGACCAGACCAGGTCTTGATGGGGTTTAGAGACCAGACCAGGTCCTGATGGGGTCTGAAACGTTTAATCAGCGTTCGGTCATGATGGATGAAGCGTCCGGATGACGACCGAGTGCTTCTGCGTGTTTAACGTAAAGCGTTTTTCATCCTGACGGGAAATATCCGTCTGGTTTTCATTCCTTAAATATGGAAAAAATCTGGACATTCGTCAGGATTCTGCACAACTGGGAGAGAAAAGCTCTACGGATTATTAATCATGGATACCTGGTTACCTGGATATTAAGTTACCTGGTTACCTGGATAACTGGTTACCTAGTTACCTGGATATTAAGTTACCTGGTTACCTGGATAACTGGTTACCCGGATATTAAGTTACCTGGTTACCTGGATAACTGGTTACCTGGTTACCTGGATATTAAGTTACCTGGTTACCTGGATAACTGGTTACCTGGATATTAAGTTACCTGGTTACCTGGATAACTGGTTACCTGGATATTAAGTTACCTGGTTACCTGGATAACTGGTTACCTGGATATTAAGTTACCTGGTTACCTGGATACCTGGTTACCTAGTTACCTGGATATTAAGTTACCTGGTTACCTGGATATTAAGTTACCTGGTTACCTAGTTACCTGGATATTAAGTTACCTGGTTACCTGGATATTAAGTTACCTGGTTACCTAGTTACCTGGATATTAAGTTACCTGGTTACCTGGATATTAAGTTACCTGGTTACCTGGATAACTGGTTACCTAGTTACCTGGATATTAAGTTACCTGGTTACCTGGATAACTGGTTACCTGGATATTAAGTTACCTGGTTACCTGGATAACTGGTTACCTGGATATTAAGTTACCTGGTTACCTGGATAACTGGTTACCTGGATATTAAGTTACCTGGTTACCTGGATAACTGGTTACCTGGATATTAAGTTATTTTGTGAGAAAGTAGAAGCCGTTCCTGAAAGTTTTCATCCTCAATGAGTTCGCATCTGAACGAACGTCGGTCTGGAATGGCGGGAACGCTCTCCTCTCTGCCCCTCCCATCCCTGCTCTCTGATGAGTCCAACCTGTGTCTCATCACCTGCCGGCTGCACAGCCTCTCCTGATGACCTGCCTCTGGATTCAAGTCCCGCCTTTCAGACCACGCAGATGGTCTGTAAACCAGCACCTGTTTACCCAACCCTCTGACTCCTGCCCCGGTGAACCCTGACCTGCCTTACTAACCCGTCTACTGCTGCTCTGAACTTCTCCGTTCCAGTCCTGCTGACCTCAGATCCTGGATGAAGGTTTCCCCGAACTAACCCGGCTTCCTCAGCTACACAGCACAGTCCTCTGGACCCTCTCCCTTTCCCCCCTAAATATTCTGTTTAAACGTTGTGTGGTCCTCGCTCTGTCTGGTCTCTGACAGCTCTGCCAGGATTTCATAGTTATTGTAATTATTAGTTGCAACGGTGATAACGTCAATTATATCATTTTGATTGTTTAAATTAGAAAATTATTAAATGTATTTATCTTTTTTCTTTTGTTTTATATTCATATTATATATATATATATATATATATTTGTTTCATATATAAAATGATCTTTAATCAGTTTCTTTGTATTTGTGTTATTATTTCTATGCCAGGTCGGAACGCCTTTGTAAAGATGATCATCATCATTTCATCCCACGTTGGCGCTCTGTCATCTGATCACGTTTCCTCCTTCTGGCAACGCTGTGGACGTTTACATTAAATAAGAAATCATGGAATGAATATTTGCAGGTTTAATTGGAAGTTTAATGTGAGTTCCCTGCAGTTAGAAAGGGAACACGAGGAGAAACGTTTAGAGGTAAACATGTAAAAGATGGCGGCGCCGACATGTTGATAACATCTGGGCGTTAACGCCAGCAGGATGTTTGGCATCACCTGGGTGATCAGAGCGTTCAGGTCTGATGCAGGTGAACATAAACCACAGAGTCGCTTCATCAGTAACTCGATAAGTCCTTTCATCGTCTCCGGACCTGAACGGCCTCTAGGATCCGGGACGCATCGGGAGGCGGAGCCTGGATCCATAAAACTACGCAGGACGTTACGGCGAGGAGCGTTGGAGGCCTGGTGAGTAAAATCAGCACATTTACCGGCTTTATGTGAGAAAAGACGACGGTTCTCCTGCCAGGCAGCAGCTGATCCACCGTCCCGTCGAGCAGTTTTTATAACATATTTACTTCATCTTTACTTTAGATTAAACGCGCACATGCAGTTTTATGAGCATGTGCGCGTGTGTTATACACAAAATATGCATTTAAATGATTCATTGAGCTGCTGAAATGACAGATTTATGATGAACATAAAGATATGCAACATTTTTTTCTTGTTTTTACATATTTAACGACTCCTGGAACGTCTGATTGATGATTGAAAAAATAAATATGTCTTTTAGGGTAAGTTACTGTTTACGTGAGCGGATCTGAAGAAACAAATGAAAAGAGATTTTTTTTCTGTTTGCGAGCTGGTCCAACTGGTCCAACATTCCTTCCTTACAGAGCAAAAGAAACAGATTGATTTAGAAATCAACATAAACTGGAATTAACTGAATAAAATATCTCTAAATAAACAAAACATTTAACATAAACTCATCTTAATTTTTGTTTCTTTCCAATATTTATTTTACTGACTTATCTAAAGTATTTATTGATCTAACTCTGATTAGCAATCATTTATTTTGGTGGAATTTCATCGGAATGTTTTTTCTCTTCAGTCTGCGATTATTCAGGATGTGTTGCAGCTCGTGGAACGAACTTTCATAATAACTCTTTTTTGTTTCTTTCTTTTTATATGTATTCTTATATGTATTCTTTTAAAATCTAATCAATAATAGTAATCAGAAATGAATTCACAGAGTCCAGCGACTCTACATAACAACTGGCTGAAATATAGAAATTTCCTGCATTTGCTTAAATATGGAAACCAGTTGAAACTGGTGGAATCCAGTAAAAATGTAAATTTTTATTCCAAATGAAACACTGAAATCAAAGAAAAAAATTGTTTAAAATCACAATCAATTTTAAAAATGTAGTTTTAATGGAAGTCAATGAGACGTTTGTCTCTATGGAACTATTAGATGCTTTTTAAATACTTTGTAAATACTTTGTAAATAACTTTGTAAATACTTCATAAATACTTTGTAAATAACTTTGTAAATACCTTGTAAATTCTTCGTGAATAACTTTGTAAATACTTCATAAATACTTCGTAAATACTTTGTAAATAACTTTGCAAATACTTTGTAAATAACTTTGTAAATGCTTTGTAAATACTTTGTAAATACTTCATAAATAACTTTGTAAATACTTCATAAATAACTTTGTAAATACTTCATAAATACTTCATAAATACGTAAACGTTAATTACAATCATCCACAAACACCAGAAGAAGAAACATTTGCTTATTGCTGTTCTCAGCTTCTTCTTCAGGTGTTTTTTATTTGGTAGTTTCTGCGTCGTCTACTTCCTCTTCTTCTTCTCTGGTTTGTTTCTTTTCTAACTGGGAGCCAGTGACACAGCTCAATGCTGCCCCCTGGAGCTTTCTGGTGGTATTTCAGCACCAAGTGACGGATCGCTAAGCTCCGTGAAAATGGACCACATTATACTCGTAACCGAAGCAGGAGACGAACGAAACCATTCGTCGGTCTGCGTTTCCGGCTTCTACGTTCAGCATAAATGGGCCTTCAGGCGTCAACAGCTGACGCAAATTTGGCCGTCGTGGCTCCTCCTCGCTCTATAGACACTTTCCACATCAGAAATGCGGACGAGTCCACATACGAGTTCTTTATGCTGCAAATGATGACGCAGTTTGATGATGTCATCAGGTGTGTTTTCCTACAATGTTCGAGGTCGGATCAGAAATGCGGAAGCTGCAGGATTATTGGCGAGTTGTGTCAAACGAACAAACCGTACGCGACGTCTTATGTTAGGACATTTTGAGTGACAGCAGACGCAGCTGAAGACTTTGATGTTTATTACGTTCATGTTGTAAAAAAGTCGTGTCAATAAAAAAAGCAGAAACTGATTCCGATAGTTTCACTGCTCCTCGGTAACGACGACTCATCTGAGGCCGTTCGGTTTTCCAGGTGTGGAATACTGGGACGGGATTCTGGGTCAGACCCTGAACCTGCTGCTTCGGGGACCCAACCTTAGATAAGTTCAATAGAACAGATGGATATTTAGATTATAGTCACTAAAAAAGCAATAAATTATTATTATTAATAAGAAATTTTATTGTTTATTTTACTTTTTACTAGTTTATTTATTGATTGATAGATTATGTGCACGCTACTTTTCCTTTTGCTTCCGGAATTTCCCTGAAGGAGTCATCCCAAAGGGATCAATAAAGTTAAGTCTAAGTCTGAAATCAACGTCGTTTTGGTGTTTCTGACACAAAATACCAGGAAAATGTTAAAAAGTTGATGGTTTGGATGAAGCTGTTAATAAATTTGTTTTGTGTTTCCAACAGACATCGACAGGTTTGTTCCGGTTATCCTGAAAAAGTTGGTGTCGCGGTGCGAACATGGCTGCGTCACAAGGTGAGTCTAAACCGCAGAAACTCTCCTAAAACTAAACATGGCATCTGTCTTTACTTTTAAATATTTTGGAAAATAAAGAAGCGCATTTGAAGCACAAATTTGCATATTGAAACATGAAACTTTATAAATGTTATTCCTAATGTCAGGAATAAATCAGGAAAGCGAGATGTAATAAACGTGACCTTGTTGACCTGTCAGGGTCACGTAAACGTGTCTAAATATCTTCCTCGTGTTTCCGCAGCGTATCAACTCCGCATTGTCGTGTTTGGAAAGAGTCAAAACAAAAAGGTTCAACTTGCCAACTTCCTGAAAGGGAAAAAAGATTTCCCGTTCCCCAAAGTGACCCAACTCTTCACCGCTAACGTGAAGAATAACCTAACTGTGATCGTGACGCCGGACACCTTCGGTCTTCCGGAGGACAAAGTGAAGCATGAAATGAAGAAGTGCGTGGCTTCGTGTCCTCCAGGTCCGAATGTTCTGCTGCTTGTCGTCAAACCTTCTGCCTTCACCGCGCACGACGGCGAAAAGCTGAAGTTCGCTCTGAGTTTCTTCGGTCAGGATGCGTTTAAATACGCCGTGGTGATCCTGACGCAAAGCGAGGAGGGAAAAACTTCCGCTGTGGAAGAACTCATCCAGGACTGCAGGAAAAGATTCCAGAAAATCAACTTCAATAAACTATCAGAACCAGATCTTCAGGAACTCATCAAGAACATGGAGAACTTACTGAGGGACAACAAGCTCGGCCATCTGAACTTTTCGGAAGGGGCGGATCCTGCAACGCCGTCCCACACCTTCAAACCTCCTCTCAACCTAGTCCTGTTTGGGAGTTCTGGAGTCTGGAAGACGTCCGTGTCCAGCGCCGTCCTGGGAAAACACCCGTTCAGTGCATCCACAGACTCGGAGAGCGTTAAGAAGGAGGCAGAGGTGTTTGGTGTCTCTGATCAGGATGCCTGCCTTGTCAGGAAAAACTCCAGAAGAAGTGATGAAGGAGACTCACCGGTGCATCTCCCTCTGGAACCCCGAAGGCGTCCACGCCTTCGTCCTGGTCCAACCTCTGGGTTCAGACAGCGGAAAGGACCAACAGGAGCTGGAGATTATTCAGGAGAAGTTCAGCTCCAAAGTCAACGATTTTCTCATGATTCTCTTCACGGTGGAGTCCGATCCTGCAGATCCAGATGTTTTTAAGCTTCTCAGCCAGAAGCAGGACCTCCAGCAGCTGTGTGGTGGACGTTACGACGTCTTCAACGTTAAAGACAAGCGGCAGGTTTCAGACATGCTGCTTGCCGTGGAGAAGATGACGGGTTTGGGGTCTCGGTGCTTCACCAGACAAATGCTTGCGAAACCACGGAATAAAGAGGCGAAGAAGGAGCCAGTGAGGATGGTGATGGTCGGGAAGACCGGCTGCGGGAAGAGCGCCACTGGAAACACCATTCTGGGTATCAAAGCCTTCGCCTCCAAAACCAGCATGAATGCGGTCACCTCTGTTTGCAAGAAGGAAAGCGGGGAGGTGGACGGACGTCCCGTCGTTCTGGTCGACACGCCCGGTTTGTACGACACGAGTCTTTCCAACGACCAGGTGAAGCAGGAGCTGGTGAAATGCATCAGCCTGCTGGCTCCTGGACCTCACGTCTTCCTCCTGGTGGTCCAGATCGGCCGCTTCACCCAGGAGGAGAAAAACACCGTGCAGCTCATCCAGGAATTCTTCGGCAAGGGGTCCCAAGACTTCATCATCATCATCTTCACCAGAGGAGATGACCTCGAAGGTCAAACGATGGAGAGCTATATCGCCGACGTCAACGACAACTTTGTCAAGAAGCTGGTTAAAGACTGCGGAGAAAGGTACCACGTCATCAACAACAAAGACAAGACCGATCGCAGACAAGTCCCGGAGCTGCTGGACAAGGTGGACGCCATGGTGAAGGCCAACGGCGGCAGCTGCTACACCTCCGCGATGTTCCAAGAGGCCGAAGCCGCCATCCAACATGAAATGAAGAAGATCCTGAAGAAGACAGAGGAAGATATGCTGCGAGAGAAGCAGAAAATACAAAGAAAATATGAAGAAGAAATTCTTGCAAAGAAGAAGAAAATTGAGTGGGAAAGAGCAGAAAAGGACAAATCGTTCAAAGAAAAGGAGAAATACATTAAAGAAGAGGAGGAGAAACAAAAGAAGGAGGAAGAGGAGAGAGGACAGGAGGACACCGATCGCAAAATGACGGAAGAGCATCACCGACAGCAGTGGGAAGAGAAGCTGGAAGCTTTGGAAAGGAAAATACAATCTGAATGTGAGAAAAACGCCACCGCTGACAGAAACCTGATGATGACCAGAGAAGAGATGAAGAGAGAACGAGAGGCTTGGGAGAAAGAGAGGAAAGAATGGTGGAAGAAAAGAGAGAGCGAGGAACACCAGAGGAAGGAGGAGGCGCAAGTTCAGCTCCAAAAGCTCAAAGAAGAGTACGAGCTGGAGAGGAACGAGTACGAAAGCAAACGGAAAGAAGAAGACCAGCTGAGACGAGAACAAGAGGAGCGAGAATGGAAAGAAGAGCAGCTGAGGTACGAGAAGAGGATGGCGGATACCATGAAGAAAAACGAAGCAGCAGCCAGAAGGAAAGCCGAAGAATTCAACGCCTTCAGACAAAAATACACGGCTGACTTCAGCCGGTTTTTTGAACAATTTCAGAGTTCAGATGTGAGAAACATGTGGATCACATGTTTGTGGACCACATGATTCACGTGTTAATTACGTTTTCCAAGCATGCTTCGTTTGTGTTTCACATGTATTTTTCTGTAAATCTTGCAACTTAAACTGGATAAATGTGACAAATGCATTAGCTTAGCAAACGTGAGTTCTGATGAATATAAACACGCTACTGACGTGTTCCTGTGTGTTATCTATATGCTGCATATCTCTTTCAGCCATGTTAAAAGCTTATCTGATCAGCGGGAACATTTCTCTTGTTGTTGATTAAGGGTGTGTAATAAAGTAAAAACATAAGTACAAGAACTTTACTCCTTGTTTTTTCATGGTGCGTAAAGACAAAACCAATTCCAAAACAGCTGATAAGAACCACAGAAGAAGAACAAAACAAATAACATAGCACCAGAAAGCGACATGTCCATGGAAACCATTGTTTACTAGATGTTTATGGTTTCTTTTATGTGTAAATAGTTTTTCCTTTAACAACAGACACTTCAGGTTAAATAAAAAGACAATTAGCTGCCTTTTATTCTTATTCATGTCCACACAGGGTTAAATGAAGTGAGTTCTTAAAATGCTGAGGGTTAAACAGCGTTCATTCGTCTCTGACAACAGAGGTCAAACCGAACAATGAAAATATAATCTTAGAAATGTCCGATTTTATCACTTCTAGCTTTGTTATTGTCATCCTGCTGCAGCTGGTTCAGCAAGTTTCTGAGATCGCGCTGTGACTGCAGTTATCTCTCTGCGATTGCGACTCCTGTTTATCTCAAACATTCATTGGTATTTAGAAAACAGCAGTAAGGTTAAAACAG